>NC_083346.1:47585808-47587102 GCF_019175385.1 Lycium barbarum | reverse complement strand
CACTAGGCTCAAGCCGAGGAGCGGAAAGCCACTTGACTGGTTGGAAAGAGGCTGCTTGTAAGAGAAAAAGAAGAGTCCTTTCGAAGGCTTTGTATCAGACATCTTCACTAGAAGACAAGAAGCAAAGATAAAGGATGATGCAGCTATGGTATATATCTACAAGATACTAATGAACTCTCTCTACGGTCGATTTGGTATAAACCCAGAAGTTATTAAAATTGAGATATGCACAGAAGAAAGATATCATGAGTTGTATAAAAAAGAAACTTTTTACAGTGCGGGGGTCCTGTCCCTTGGACGACTTGAGTAATGGGAGAATGGCAACTGGGCCTTGCAGTGGTAGAACCTCGTGAACCGGGCATACTATTGAAGAACCTTCTGTGAACTTTCTTCTCTTATGAAATTTCTACTCAGCTTGAAAAGAAAAGAAGCCTCAAGCCGATAAGTCATCATCTTCGAGAATTTTGAAAGAAGAGCTGAGGGCTGATCTACGACCACCTTCTCACTCACGGCACACATGCTATATGTGTGATGCCGACACCCTGATCTAGACATCCACTCCAGACTATTTACCTTATTTATGATCTTCTTACGGCCATCACGCTATTCTATAATTAACCATGCTATTTATGCTAAAGATAGCCCTTCATAGATCTCTACGACCTACCTCTACGAACAGCCTTAGACTGGCGTACTGATAGTAGCTGCTACCCATACCGCTGATGGGAGATTACGTATTAGCGCTGCTGCCTACAACAAAAAAATTCTGAATCGAGATGATGGCCAATGCACCCAAAAATGGACGCGGAGGACAATTCGTGGCTTAGACGGGAGATCACGTTTGAAGAAGTTTTGAAAAATGAGAATTTGAATAAAGCCCCAGGTCCCGACGACTTCCCGGCTGCCTTCTGTCAAAGGATGTGGCCTCACACATTAATAAAGCTATTAAAGTTTCTTAAAAGCAGTTCAGATCCTCAAATCGAGAAATTCAACGTTTATCACACTTATTCCGAAGCGGGAAGTTAGCGATTCCTTCGATCTTTATCGGCCTCTGGATTGGCTTCGAAGGATTCTCTCTCATGGATTTGGCTTCTATTTAAGACTTTTTGAATATTGAATCTAACTACTAGCATCGGTCCCGGCAAAGACCCCACTTTCGTTCGAGCAAAGGGCGCCTAACCTGAAAGAGGAAATAGGGGTTTTCCTCGATGCGAAAGAGCTAGCTCAGTAGTTTATCTGGGACAAATTCCTACTTACTTTTCTTAGTAATGGTAACGAAGGTATGCCAAGGGAA
>NC_083346.1:44942065-44998132 GCF_019175385.1 Lycium barbarum | reverse complement strand
TTAAGTGGATTCTATGTTTCTAATAAAGGCGTAATGACCTTAGTGAAGTCGATGTAGTTGGAAACGTGCTTTAGAGATTATGTAAATTGAAAATAATGTTCTTGCAAGTATGGAAGATAATGAGACTAGTCTGATGTTGTTGGTGTATGAACTATTAGGTTGTTATTGTTTTATTGAAGTTGGAAGGCTTTGAAGGAAATTGTATATTGATTGAATTGTTAGAATGTACTTTGGGTTGGTTATCGAAATTGTTAGTATGGTTGTTGGCATTTTTGTTAATAATTTGGCCGGGTTGAATTCCCGGGATTGTTGTTGATTGAAATTGGCCAAGTTGAACTTGGTGGGATGGAGTATTTACAGGGGAAATGCTGCCGAAATTTCGGTAGCCAAGTATTATCTTAAGATTCCAATTCTAAATGCTCTAACCAAAGTTTGGTAAATATGACCAATTTGTAGATTGTGGCGGATTTGCAACTTGAATTTGGAAAAGCATAAGGAGCGGAAAGAGGTATGTAAGGCTTCACCCTTCCTTCTATGGCATGTCTTAGACGTAATATGTTGGATATGAACCTCGGGGAAAACTCTATTTTCCGGAATCCGCACCTAAAGTTTCCCCTCTTTCATTCAGTAGAATTGAATTAGAAAGTGTGCGAAACGTTGGAAAAACTTTCCAAACCTCTAGAACTTGCATAAATAGGACCCGACTACCTTGAAACCCTCACAAGTAACGCCATGACATGTAATATATGTAAATTGTGCACGCTACCTCATTCGGCCCGAGGTGGGCCCATTGTTCCCGAATTTTCCTTATTGTTCCGTTTGACTTATTTTGAAGCAGAATTCAAAGGAAACTTTTGACCCTTGTCCCGATTATCAAACGATAAGTACCGTATCATTCTAATGGAAATATGTCTATGATGACCATGATAACGATGATGCTAAGGAAGAGAATACGTCTATGATAAGTATGACAAGAATGATTCCATGACTAAGAGTCTTAGGCTAAGGACCCAATGTGAATACGAAAGTATCAAACTAGTTCTTGATTTTTAATTCTATTCCTTGGTTATGACACTATCTTCTAAAGATTTCAAAGGCATGATCCCCAAGTCGTAAAGTCTCAAATGTCTATGATAGATATGTTGACGATATGTTCCTACTATGAATATGACAATATGACAATGTTAAATTATTTCTTGATATCTCAACTCTATTATGGGTAATGACTACTTTAGAGGTTCCAAGTATATGAAACGATGCCTTATGACCCTATTTTATGTTTTCTCATAAGGACACTCTTCATTGATAGTCTCGCCTTATGATACTAGTTCCTTCAAGGTGAGGCAAAGCGGTCACGGTTATACCATAATGTAATCGGAGGTCACCGACCTTACGTCACTCCGATGGATACATGGTTTTCTTTGGGCTCTTCTGCATGCTTATATGACACATGTATATGAGATATGAATATGTACATGGGGTGGGGGAAGGGATACATGGGGGATGGGAAGGGAAACATGTTTCATTGCCACCTGGCCAGCTGGCTTATCATCCCGGACGCGGGATATATGGGTGAGCCGATGTATTTCGGTGCTATGTGGGCGAGCCGACATTGTTCGGTGCTATGCTATGACCTGATATGATATGACATGATATGATATGACCTGATATGATATGACATGATATGATATGACACGATATGATATGACATGATCTCATATGATATGATACGATATGACATGATATGATAAGGCATGACATGATATAAGTTCTATTTTCTATGTCTATGAAAAAGAAATGTTCTTTTTAAAGGGAAGAACAAGCATGCATGGTATCCGGCCTGAAAAGGGTATTCCTATGTACAAGTTACTTTCTTGTACCACTATATGTCCTATGATCCCATGATATTGTTAATCATACCTTATGTTTCTGTTTGTATTATCTTCCATGCTTTACATACTCGGTACACTATTCGTACTGACGTCCCTTCTTGTGGACGCTGCGTTCCATGCCGCGCAGGTCAACAGGTAGCCAGACTTGACTCCTAGGAGCTTCATCAGCAGTATTGTAGCATCGCTCCAGTTGTTCCGGAGCCTCAGTTTCTTGGTACTATTTTATGTATATTTGTTCGGGCACGGCAGTACTCGGCCCTTCCTATGTATATGTGTACTATGTTTAGAGGCTCGTAGACAGATATGTACAGCTAGATGTTTTGTACTTTTGATGGTCCTCGTCGCTGTGTAATGTTCTAGCAAAGTTTGCTAGCCTATGTTTATAATTATGCTGCTAATGTTAATATTAAGCAGAAAAAAAAAAGTACGGTGATGTTCATACGGCCCACTTAGTAATAATAATGAGATACGAGTTACGGGGGTGCTCGGTACAAGTATCGAGTACTCGTCACGGCCCTAGTTGGGTCGTGACAATTAGTTTTTAGAACTCTTTCATGAAAAACACCAATTTTGAGTTGAAGAACCCTAGGTTTTGCATAGAGTTTTTTGGAAGAGCAAGGGTTTTACAAAATCAAAATGATGGATTAATTAATGGAAACTATTAATCATGAGATTTATACCTTACCCATAGGAAATATCTTGAGAAATAACCAAGAATCCATTCATCCCCAAGCTTCCAAGAGAGAAGGTATCCTAAATGAGGTCCAAATCCGACATAGTCTCTGTTTTTCCTCGCTTTTGTTGCCAATAGTACCTCATAATGGTGATTGGATGGCACCACTGGATTCCTCATGAAATTACCTTGAATTTTGGCTTTTGAATCGCCTCAATTGGACTTAAAATGAGGGAGATATGAGGGTTTTTATATTGGGCCCGACTTCAGTTTTCTACGGGACCGCCGCAGCGGAAACCACTACCGCTGCAGCAGTCCTAAGGATGCTGTACCAGTGCCGCCACAGCGGTAAGGGGTCCACTGTA
Source organism: Lycium barbarum (assembly GCF_019175385.1). Lineage (NCBI taxonomy): Eukaryota > Viridiplantae > Streptophyta > Magnoliopsida > Solanales > Solanaceae > Lycium > Lycium barbarum. The sequence continues at coordinate 44,995,202 of NC_083346.1, read as the reverse complement.
ACAGTCACCAGACACCAGATGCCCCGGACTTTTGCCCCGGAACTCTGTAAACTCATCCGGAACCCGATTTTGACAAACAAAATATGTAGATATCGGTAAAAACTCGCTACGAACTCATTCGTGCTCTCAAAATTCCTAATGGAGACACCGTTGACTAAGTCAATTCCCAAACCTCAATAACCATTCCCAAACCAAGTCCCAAAATGCACCCGTGTACATAAGGAACCGAACCAAACCCACTAATCAATCATAAATGGTCATCCGGTCCTCTCGGAATCGACGGGTTTTCAAAAGAAATCCGTTCACCCAAAAGTCAACTCCCGATCAAACGGTTTTCGCTTAAAGACAAATTTTTCTAGAAAACATTCCAAAGCTCAAAACGATGCCTAGGAAGTCATGCCAACTATCTTCTCGGGTCAAAATAGTTCTAACGAGACTTAGGAACGGGTCAACGAGGGCAAAAACGGAAGAATCACGGTAACGACAAAACGGGTCGTTACATCAGATACCAATTAAACAGTCGCTCGTCCTCGAGCGAAGAATGAGAGTAGGAGAATCTTACGATAACCAAGGAAATCATATCACAACCAACACGAAGCTCTTACAACAAGAAGCAAACCCAAACTGCAATTCGTTCGCACTTAGCCAAAAGACCCAATTATCATGTCTCTAAGACACACAACGGATCTCTCATAGATAAATCAAATAACATTAGCCTTTAGACATAACTAATCATAAAACATTCAGAATTGGTAAGATATTTTGAGCTAGTCGCTCCTTGAATCACAATTTCTTAGAAGTACACAATACAAACTGAAACCATGACTTACTCTTTCCAAAAGAGAATCCTAAATCTTCCAGAAAACTCTAAGCTATTTCATCGAAACTTGTCTTTCTCTTAGCCAACTTGGTCAGTCTTATGTCTCCTTAACACTTCAAATCACTTATCTAGGAACTTACCATCGAGTATTGCATAGAGCAAGATCTGCCAACATCCAATGATCAGAACGGAGCCTTATCACAATCCTAGAATCTCTCCGAAGCACAACTATTATCATTATAACCCATTGTACTAATCGAAAGGCTGACTCTGGTGAAATACCACAAGGACTAGTAATAACAAACCTCAAAAATTAGGCGTTCCTTATCACATCCGTTTAAACTGATTTGCTTGGAACCCATAAGTTCCCTTAGAGTTACAAACTCGATATAACCATTTCCATTCAATCAATAATAACCCACAATGAACGCACCATTTCAGAATATACCAATAATCACACAAACTGATTCCGAGATCCAAAACCCATCACACTCTTACCGTGCATAGCAAACCATAAGCTACCGCTCTTGGCTCTAAAAGCTGAAACTTACCCAAATTGTTCTAAAGGTACCGGATGACAAAATCTTGCGAATGCGGCCTTAGATTCCTTAACATTACCCAATAAGCTTTCCTGTAAAACCTAAATTTTTCCGACACTAAGGACATATGTACTCATAAATCAATCTTTTAACTATCAAACTTTCCATTGTAATACCTCAATAACCCATAATACTTCTGAAAGCATCAAAATCTCACCATCCCTGGCACTAGCAAGCATAATCACTTCGGGCCCATAATATCCGAAGTCATTCCGTCAGTGTTGTTCATAACATAAAATACTTAGCACAACACGATCCCATCTCGGAAACACTGATAGCCATAACATACTAAGAATTTCTACAAATCCTTTCTCTTAAACACACACTAACTCATTCACTGGTCACCACATCTTATCACTTACCCATTCCGTAATCTTACATTCTCAATCACAAGCTCGTCTATTCTATACTAGACTACAATACCATCATTCAAATAAATTCAAGTACTGCCAAGGGCGCACCTAATTCTTGCCACTTTTGACTAACACCAACCAATTCTCGAAGAGACTAAATCAATTATCGCAAATCATAAGTCTTGCACACTACTGAACTAACCTTGAAGATAGAATCCCACCACACACTTTACACATTAGAGTTACCTTTCATCGTATCAGAGTCTAAACCGACTAAACTCTAAATCCAATGAAGCACATACTTGGTCCACAATGACCCACTTTTCTCCACTAAGGTTCCCTTATTCCATTCCTTATTTTGAATTCCAAAATGATCTATATAACTTGAAAAGGTTTAAGCCTCATCTCTGATTCACTAAATTAGAATGTCTCCATTGTCGAACCTAAGCACATCTGACCATTCAAGCGACTATACCATCAACTTCAACCAGATAACAACACCGATAAATAATAAAACTCACCAAAGCCACACAACAAGCACAAAGGCTCTCGGCCTCAATCCAATACTGGACATAACTCCTAACAGTTGCTTGGTTACTATAATCTTACTCTCATAATAGTCACAAACACATTCTCATAAGCATGCTAGATACCAATTATTTCCTTCTTAGTGCTCAAGAATTTTCTATCCAAATCCTCTTTATCTCGACTCAATTCTATGTACACAACAACTACCAATACCAATCCTCTTAAGAATTCGAATTCTCTATGCTCCCTCACAATATCGACCTATTAGTACTTACTCTCAACCTCTCTTATCTACCATACGCAATCACTATACTCGTCGAATCTGGTAATCCCTAGCGAACTCACACTCGTCCTCGCATTTAGAGTCAAAACCCTTTTTTTTTCTTTTTCACATCCAATCCTATCCTCGACAGATCGCTCTTACTAAGCCTACATGCATTGACCATTTCTGAGCAACCGACCACTAGGATTACAGATATCGTTCGGCTCTTAGTACCAACTCCATATCTCAAAGAACCAACAATGAAACATCTTAACCGAATTCCCACAACGGAAACTCACACAATAACTAAAACTGAACTTGGTCAAGCATCCGAATTAAGACGACACTTTTCATATCGTATCGCAACCTGACATACGAAATTGATAGCACAAAATTTAGAACATGTTTCTTCCATTCGAGGGAGAATGCAACAAGAATTCCCAGATACCAATTGGAATCTTCTAGATACCTATTGGACCCTACCGGGATACCAATTCGACCAAAGTAGCACGAATAGAAAGAATGAAGGGAGTTTTCCTAGGATGCCTCATAGCCTATCGTGGATGGGTACAGACATCTCCGTACCATTCCACAAGACTCTACTACACATTGCTCTTCTACCTAGTAGACCGGTAACCTAAGATCTGATCGCGAGGGTACCTACCTTTCCCACCTCGGTAGGCAATACCTCTCATTGATTACACATCAATCAAGTAAAGGTGATTCATTTAAATCAATAGATACTCAGAAATTCAGCAGAAACTTCATAATATATTCAATAAACTCAAGATTTAATATAATTACAACGATGTAACACATACAGTCTGATCTACTTCCCATTACCTGGTTTAGAATAGTACAAGAGCGACTAATGATTTCAAAATTACCACTACATTCTAAGACTCAATCTCTGTCTCGAAATGAAATGGGAGGAGGCCACCCAGATAGGCACCGCATATTTCCACATATGCTTTGATCAATCACCTGAAACAATCTACACCCCAAAACGGGTGTAGCAAGTGCAATATCAGTAAAAACCACACGTACTGAGTAAGTATCATAGGCCGACAATGGCGAGTAACACATATCAGTAAAGAATTCACAAATAAACATGATAACAACCCAATCAAGTCATATGACGATCTACCACACACTGTAAATCAATATCCTTAAGCATTAATTTCACTCTAATAATTCATCAGTCAAGCTCACAATGATATCGAAACTCATATATCATTAAATCGATCATTTCAGTCTAGTAGTCAACTCATCATCAAGACACCCGTTATCCTACATCACATAGAGGCCAAACATATAACTAATCTTACGGACGGTCTGTAGGATACCTCAACAAGTTCAATCAATAAATCCAGATCCAAGTACACGTCATTGCCTAAGTAAAGCATCTAATCCCAAATGTGCCATGTCTGAATATATCCGATCCTGAAATAATCACCACAATAGAACCATCACAATCCAATCATCAACAACATAATCGTCACAATACAGTCATCACGACATCTCACTTAAGTCATAATGCAATATAGTGCAACAATGGTATGAATGTGATACAATGAAAGATGTATGGAAACAATGCCATGCCATGCAAATGAGGTGTATACATGTACTCCGAACGGAAATATTGACGTCTCGGTAGCACAACCCAGCGTGACTCGCGAATTCTAAGTGCCACCCGTCCCGGATCTTTGCCAAACAGACAGAAGGGACCTTGGCTAATTGCTCACAGGGGGAGTCTCACCGACACCACTCTGGGAGACCCACGGAGTCGATACACTCACAATGATTCCGAGATAACATCGAAATCGACCATGCAACAATGATGCCCGAATATACCGTCGGACATCGGCCTCCTCATGATTACTCAAAAGAGTCTGTCAAATATCAGTTTCACAAATCAACAATTCCGAAATTGAACCTTAGACATCGGCCTCCTCACAATCACTCAAGTAAAGAGCTTATCAAGTATCAGTTTCGTATAAACAACGATTCCGGAATCGATCTTCGGACATCGGCCTTTTCAGAATCACTCAAGTAAAAGATTTTATCAAATATCAGTTTCGCTCAATTAATGATACCAGATCATCGCCGGGTATCGGCCATGCATGATAAATATGAGAGAATGCGAGCAATGCATATGTCAATCACCAACAATCGAGTTCAATACCACAAATACCACAATGGGTATGCCAACAACGTATCACATCACAATACCAACAGTGGGTATGCCAACATATATCAATAACTTAAGTACCAACAATGGGTACGCCAACAATATATCGAAGTACAAATACCAACAACAGGTATGTTAATCCTCTATGAATTAGGACAACAAGTTGAATTCGATTTGTACCAACTACATATGGCATCAAGCCAACACAATTGAACAATCAAACACATATAACGGGGTGGCTAGTCCCGCACACAAAGCTCAATTTACATTATTACCACTTCCTTAAATCAACCTATTAGCTTAGAACAAGTAATCTCACCTTACACTCGCAATCGTTCATCATAACTCCTTTTCGAACTCAATCACAATCGTTGGTGTATTTTAGCCTCCCATCTATCAACTAGGTTCACTAGTAATGGCAGAACACAAAAATCACATATTACAGGAACTTCTCATTATTAGCCACAACAATAGGTTTCACCCGCAACTTCCAAGTCACATATAAGCCGATATTAACGAAAACCCATATCAAACAACCTAAGGAATCTACAGGCAACAAGCCCGAACACACAAATCACACAACAACACCATCCTAAGATTCCATCCCAAATATCCAATTCCTATACATGCATTCTCCGTTCCTTCTAATACACGAATATATAAAACTAACCAAAGTCTACCAAAAGGGAAGCCATAACCTACCTGGCAGCCGAACAAGTGTCAGGAACCCACACGTTGCTTTGTCTTTTGAATTGTCTCCAAATAACCAAAATCTATCACATATGAATTCTGTGTAAGAAAACATGAATAATGATACCCATATTGGCTACTTTCTATTCGGGTCAAATTTCAACCCTTAATTTAGGAAAAACAAGTCTCAAGGGCAAAACGGGAATTTCATGACCAAAATACCAAATTCAATACCAAAAGGGAAAACCCCGTTACTTTAATCATAAGAATACTCAATTAATTCTTAAAATCATCATTGTTAAGAAAAACCCCAAATTTGGGTCTAAGAACCCTAACTTTGATTCAAGAATTTCAACTCTAGAATGGAAGATTATTGGTTAACAAGCCTAGATATATCATTATCTAGCACAAAGAGCAACATTAACATCATTTATTCACAATCTAGGAATCCAATTCGTTTTTAGAACTCTTTCATGAAAAATACAATTTTGGGTTGAAGAACCCTAGGTTTTGCAAAGAGATTTTTGGAAGAGAAAGTGTTTTACAAAACCAAAATGATGGATTAATTAATGGAAACTATAAATCATGAGATTTATACCTTACCCATAGGAACAATATTGCAAAATAACCAAGAATCCATTCATCCCCAAGCTTCCAAGAGAGAAGGTATCCTAAATGAGGTCCATATCCGACATAGTCTCTGTTTTTCCTCCGTTTTCGTGCCACGATGACATCTAAATGCTTATTGGATGACACCATTGGATTCCACATGAAATATCCTTGAATTTTGGCTTTTGAATTGCCTCATTTGGACTTAAAATGAAGGAGATATGAGGGTTTTTATATTAGACCCGACTTCAATTTTCTGTGGGAGCGCCGCAGCGGAAACCACTTCCGGTACAACAGTCAAACCGCTGCAGCGGTCCTAAGGATGCTGTAGCGGTGTGGCCATAGCAGTAAGGAGTCCACTGCAGCGGTCACCAGACACCAGATGCCACGGTGTTTCGCCGCGGAACTCCGAAAGCTCACCCGGAACCCGATTTTGACAAACAAAATATGTAGATATAGGTAAAAACTCGCTACCAACTCATTCGTGTACTCAAAATTCCCAACGAAGACACCATTGACTAAGTCAACTCCCAAACCTCAATAACCATTCACAAACCAATTCCCAAAATGCACCCGAGTGCATAAAGAACCGAACCAAACCCATCAATCAATCATAAATGGTCATCCAGACCTCTCGAAATAGACGAGGTTTCAAAAGAAATCTGTTCACCCAAAAGTTAACTCTCGGTCAAACGGTTTTTTCTTAAAGCCAAATTTTTCTAGAAAATATTCCAAAGCTCAAAACGATGCCTAGGAAGTCATGCCAACTATCTTCTCGGGTCAAAATAGTTCTAACGAGACTTAGGGATGGGTCAACGAGCGCAAAAATTGAAGAATCACGGTAACGACAAAACGGTCGTTACATCTCTTCTGTTGGTAATTCCTCCATTTTCCTTTGTTGGTCCCTTGTGATCAGCTTTGGGATATTCTTCAATAGTGTAAAGTCAACTTCTGTTTGGTCATTTTTGAACTGTGCTTCAAAAAATCTGACTGCCTCATCTCCCAATTTAGCTGCTGTTTCTACCCGTACTCCATTCTGATCTTGAATCCTCTTAAGGGCGAATTTACTTCTTCTTCCTCTTACATATGAATGGAAGAACTTTGTGTTTCTATCTCCTTCATTAAACCACTTCTTTCCTGTTTCTTGTTTCCAATACTCTTCTTCTAAATGCAGGTATCTAGTGAGTTTAGCCTGTGCTTGTTGTAGAGTATTTTGTTCTCCCTTGTAGGATTTGTTTCAAACTAGCATTCTTCCACCTTTATAGTGTTATATCCCGCATTTCGTGCAATCGGACAATTCAAGACAATCGCGGGAAGATAACAAGTAAGGCCATATTTTATTTTGTTTGGTACGTGAGTTGCGTATGAAAAGTCTAGAAGTGGAAATATGGAGAAAGACGAAGGGCAAATTTGGAAGTTGGAAAAATGTTTCATAAATTACAAGAATTTGCCAAGAATACAAAGTGGGCTTGAACTATTTTTTTTTTGAGCAAAAGAGAGGCCCAACCGGCCATGCATAGGTTCCAAGCCCATATGGAATAAATTTTGGTCAATAAATAAGATGACTAAGTCATCCTTATCACATTAAGCTCTAGAATTTTCAAGAAAGGGAGAAAAAGAGAAAGAGAGAGCTAGGTTCTAGGGCCTTTCGGCCAAGAGAGAAATCAACAAGAAAAATTGATAAAATTTCTCCAAAAATCATTTTCTACCAAGTAGGGGGTGCACAACAAGCTAGAGTTGTTGTTGGAACAAGAAAGGTTCAAAATCATACAAGTTGCCAAGAGTTAGGCAAGTGAGAAGTTGAAGAAGAAAGGTAAATTCTAATCTTGTTTTATGTGTTATACATGGTTTATATGTGTTGTAGTATGCTAAAATGGATGAAATTCATGAAGGAGGGGAAATTAGTATGTGGCCGTGCATGTTCATATATGAATAAGAATCATATTTCAATTATTTTGTTTAGTGTTTGGTTGTTATGGTTGTGAATGATATGTGGAAGATGGAAGTTGAATGAATTTGGAGAGAATGTAGTTGTGCATGCATGAAGTGTGGCCGTGAGTGGTGTGTGTGTGGCCGTGAGGTTGTAGTATAGTATGGAAGTGAATGAGTTAATTTTATGTAGTGTTTTGGTTGTTGTTATATTGTGAATCCTATGTTGCTAATGAATGTCTAGGAACCTTAGTTGAGTTGTGGAAGTTTGAGACTTATTTTAGAAATCATGAATATTGAATGTGATGTTCTTACGCGTATGAAAGACAATGATATTGGTATGGGGTCGTTGGAATATATATATATATTAGAAGATTGCATTGTTTTATTGGAGTTGGAAGGTTTTGAAGAAAGTAGTAAATTGATATCATGTATCTTGAATTGAATGTATGGATCGCTAGTGTGATTGTTGAATTCATGTTGATAGTTTGGCCGGGTTTGAATTCCCGGATTGTGTTTGATGAGAATTTGACTAAATTGAATGTCGAGGATGGTATATTTACAGAGGAAATACTGCCGAAATTTCGGTAGCCAAGTATTACCTTAAGATTTCAACTCTAAGTATCCTAATAAGGGTTTTGGTAAACATGACCAATTCGCAGATTTTGACGAGATTGCAACGTGAATTTGGAATAGCAAAAGGAGCGGAAAGAGGTATGTAAGGCTTCACCCTTCTTTCTATGGCATGTCTTAGTTGTATTAAGTTGGGTACGAGCCTCGGGGACAACTCGGTTCCCCGGAATCCGCACCTAAAGTTTTCCACTTTTTGTTCAATAGAATTGAACTAGAAAGTGTGCCAATTGTTGGAAAAACCTCCTACACCCTTAGAACTTGTATAAATGGGACCCGATTACCCTAAGACCCTCACAAGTAACGCTATGACACGTAACATACGTAAATCGTATACGCTACCTCATCCGGCCCGAGGTGGGCCCGTTACTCTCGGATTTTCCTATAGTCATGGTTGACTTACTTGAAGTAAATCCAAAGGGGACTTTTGATCCCAATCTCGTTACCGAATGATAAGTACTATGACTACTCTAACGAGAATGTTTCTATGAGGATAATGATAATTACAATGTTAGACAAGAGAATGTACCTTTGATAAGTACGACCGGAACGACTCTATGACTAAGATGACTAAGCTAAGTATCTTATGTAAACATGAAAGTGATACACTAATTTTTGAATCGTATTTATATTACCTAGCTATATCTTTATTTTCTCTGACTCCAAAGCCTATAACGGTCATCTAGGATGCCCACGATTTCATTCTACGGTTACTGTAATACTATTCTCCGTTAGTAGTCTCGCCTTAAAATACTTGTTCCTTCAAGGTGAGACAAAGCTATAACTAGCATTCCATAACGTAATCGGAGGTCACCGACCTTACGTCACTCCGATGGATACATGATTTTCCTTGGCTATTGTGTGCTTATATGATATATGTATATAAAACAGGTATCTGTGTATGGATATGTATATATAAATAAGATAAGTAAGTGTATATGAGACGTGTATATGTATAAAAGATAAGCAAATGTATATGTATATGTGTATGGGGAAAAGGGGAAGGGTCACTGTTATATCACCACCTGATTCAGCTGGATTCCATCCTGGACGCGGGATGCCCGGACGCGGGATATGGGAGAGCCGTACGCGGCGTCTGTATATATATATATATATAATGTATGCTACCTATATATGATGTAATGTGTTGGGACACCGTTGGGGAGGGGGCTTGGGAGAGCCGATTGTATTCGGCGTCTGTAAATGTGAGCAAAAGGTACCGTTACTGAAATGTACTGTTTTCTGTACACGAGAATAAGTAATATATAAATGTTAATTCCTATGCTTATGAAAAGAAACGTTTCAAAGACGAAAGGACAAGCCTACCTGACAGCCGGCCTGAAAAGGGGCCTTCCTATGCACAGGTTACTTTCTCGCCTCGTTATATGCCCTGTGACTCCATGATATTATTAATCGTACTCTATGCTACTGCTTGTATTATTTTCTATGCCTTACATACTCGGTACACTATTCGTACTGACGTCCCTTCTTGTGGACGCTGCGTTCCATGCCGCGCAGGTCAGCAGACAGGTGGACTTGATCCTTAGGAGCTCTGCCAGCAGTACTCTACAGCGCTCCAGTCGTTCCGGAGCCATATTTCAGTAATACTATTTTGTGTATATATAATCTCGGGCACGATAGTACTCGGCCCTTTCTATGTATAAGTGTACTATGTCTAGAGGCTCGTAGGCAGATATGTGCAGTCAGTCAGGTACAGTTAAATATATGGTGTTTTGGCATGGTTGTTGTATAAAGTGATAACGAAGTTTACTAGTCTATGTTCATAATGACGCTGCTAATGTTAATGTTCATTAATGTTCAAAACAAAATATGGAACAGTTCATACAGCCTGCTAAGAGGTAAAATTAAAATGATAGGTAAGGGGTGCTCGGTACAAGTATCGGGTACTCGTCACGGCCCTTAGTTGGGTCGTGACATATAGTATCCTCTATGGTAGCTATCTGTTGAAAGATATTACCATATGTATTTCTGGTCCATTGCACCAATGCCTTCTTTAGTTTCTTTAACTTATGATGAAACACATGAAATGGATTTCTACTAAAATCAGCTTTCCAATGAAACTTCACCACCTCCATGAATGATTGATGTTTAGTCCAGAAGTTGAGAACGTTAAAAGGTTTTCTAATTGGTATGTCAATGCTATTACACTCCAGATGTAATGGAGCATGATCTGATCCATACCTAATCAAATGTGATACAGAAGTGGATAGCACAATATCCAAGAATTGTTGATTTACCAAAATTCTGTCCAGCCTCTTGAATATACAATCCTCATTTGTCCTTCCATTCCACCAGGTGAATTTACTTCAAGAATATCACACATCTATTAAACTACAAGTTTGAATACAACTTGTAAAGTCTAATATTTCATTAGTTGATACATGCAATCCACCTTGTTTCTCCTCCTCAGATATTATTACACTAAAATCACCACCTATAATCCATGGATCATCAAACTGATTGGCCATATCTACCATGGAGTCCTACAATTCTTCCCTCTCTCCTCTGTCACATTTAGCGTAAACCAACGTAATCAATAAATTCTAAGCAACGGTTGTATGAGTGAGGTGTAGAGTGATTTGTTGACTTGTTTCTGAGATAATTATTCCTTGCCATTCATTTGTCCAAAAAATCCAAATCTTTCCTGAACAGTTTACCATGCGATTAGGATATCCTATTTTCCTTATACAGTCTTCTATCTCCATAGGATTTTGAAATGGTTCCATTAAACCAATGAAAGAATAATGATGTCTCCTCTTTATATCAATCAACCTCTCACAAGACTGTTGAGTATTGATGGATCTAATATTCTAGAAAATTGCTTTATCTATCATTGATAATTGGATTTCTTTTTACCCCTCCTTGTTGTAACTCCTAGTGGGACACTGTGAGTCCTTGCAGGCTTTTGTCTATTTGTTGCTAGTTTCAGCTTCTGCACACTCCTTGGAGATAAATTAACTTCATTGGATATGTCATCAATGTTTTGGCTCAAATCATATGCCTCCTATGTTTCCTGAACTATCTGTGACTCTGCTATTCCTTGATCTAATTTTTTATTCATGCTTTCTTCCACCCTCTCTTGTGTATCTTGAGCTTCCTCATCTGGTTTCCTAGTACTTTCTTCCATTCTGACATCTGTTGCTACCGACACCGAATCAACTATGGTTGTATCCTCCTCCTCTTCTCTATTATTATTACTAAGTACTTTAACTTCCACAACTCCCTTATCATTATTATTGTTATCACCACTAGCATCTCCAACTCCATCAATCTTGTCACCATTACTACTAGCATCATTCACCTTAGGAGTGTCATTATTATCCCCATTGCTGTTGCTGAACTTTGGTACTGCTATTTCCTCAGTTTGTTTGATAATGATGTCATCTTGCTTTGCTTCTGAATTTTGCTGAATAGTCTCTCCTTTCTCATTAAGTTGCTTTCCAAAGTTATCTACAATCCATTGCTTTGTAGATGCTTTCTCCACTTGATTCTCAGCATTGGCTTCTTCAACATGTCCTGACACTTGTGAGCTTTCTACTCTCTCTTTTAAATTATCAGTTTTGGTTAAATCTACTACATCCTCTTCCAAACTTTGCAAAGATGCTTATTGATTTGATTGGTGTGGTTGATTATCTTTTTTTCTTCCAATCATGCTCATTCCTCCCTCTTTGATAATGCCATTTATTCTTCTGTTTTTGCCTTTTTTTCTATGAAACCTGCATATTCATCTCCTTTTATCCCTTTGTCTGCAATTTTGATCTGAGCCTCAACCTTTTTTCCTTTTCCATCCCCCTCCTTTCTATGATCCATGTTATCAGTTTTATTATTCTGCTTAGATTCAGCTTGGTTGACTAAATCTTCTCCACCAGTATTCCCAACTTGTGCTTGCTTCTCCTTCTTACCCTCTTGCTTTTTACCATCATCTTCCTCTTCTTCCTTAGGATATTACTCTGGATGAATCACATAGCAATCTTGTTCATTATGGCCTTGTATCTTGCAACTTTTGCTATACTTAGGTACATGATCATAAGTAATTTTTATCCATTTATCAATAACCTCTCCATTCTTCTTCTTCTTCTTCTTCATGCCAACATTAATCCTTTGTGGAAACTTGCTCAACAGATCAACTTCCACTTTTACTCTAGCACAACTCGGCCTAGTTCTATCAACTATAGCCATATCCACTGGTAGAGGCTTCCCTACTGCTGAGGCTAATGAGAAAATTGCCTCGTTTACAAAGTAGTTTGGTGGCAAATATGGAAAAGATACCCATGCAATTGCTATTGATGTTTCTTCTTCAGGATCAAACCATGGATCCCATTTAAGAGTAAGCATAGGATACGAACATTTCTTAAATGTAATATAAAAAGCAGGCTTGGATAAAAATGTTACATAATCCTCCATTAACAATGCTATAATAAGAACATATTTGTTACTCAATAAACCAATAATGCATTCTCCTTTCAACTCACATTGCTTTGGTATAAAGGTTTTTAATTCTTTAATATCAGGCCACCCGTATGAAAATTTCCCAACGACTGCATATTGTAGTTTCTCTCGTATGATCATCTATTGAATCTCCTTTTCATCCTATATTACCATGGGTTCTCCATGTAGATACGTCACATCCTTCATGGGCATGGGAGGGAACTCTTGTGTTGTAGTATTTGGTGTAAGTGTATTTGCGTAGGTTTTGTTTTTGGGTATAAGATGAGTTATAGGCGGTGTGGATGATATATCATGATGGACACCCTCCAAAGGATGCTGTCTAGACGCCGGAGTGGCTATGTCGCCAGCCAAATATGGTTATGAAGATTAGGGTTTAGTCTATTAGGGTTTTACGTGTAAAGAGAGTTTTTTTTGGATTTTATCGTCAAATCTACCGAACAATCAATAGAATCAAACTTTGTATGATGGAGTTTTTATTTTCTAGATTTATAAGGTATAATTTATCTCTACATGTCATTCCTTTTTTGCTTAAATTCCAACATGTTGATGTATAAATAAGTGATAAATAAAGTCAAGACAAATCTCGAAAGATCTCTTAAAATTTAGTACTTGCAAGTTTTTCTGTAGTTCTCCAATAAGAATGTTCCAAAGGAAAATAAGGTTGCCAAATTCCTCAAACTCTTTATAAAGGAACGGACAAAACAATCAAAGCATAATCTATCCTATGTAAGTGAGCGAGAAATTGATCTGCTTTAGTCACTTGGTAGCTCTTCTATTGAGTATCCTATAGAATCTCTAACGCACAACCCTTTTCAGGAATTTGATTTTCCAATTAAGCAATGTGCTAACTCCATACTTGGAGTTTTCAAATGTAACAGATAAAGAAACAGAGGAGATAAAGATACAAATGAAAATTCAAGAATTGAAAAGGATTTGTGATGTTGAGCAACGAAATAATGCAAGGATCATCATAGAACATATGAATCTAGGAGAATAAAATGTTATGTTGATTTAGGTTGCAAAATATACTACGACCAATCCTGCTTTTCAGTGTGCTATTGAAATTATAAAATCTCATAAAAACAACAAATCCGAAGATATGTTTGAAATTTATGGTGTGTTGTCTACTCCTTTGTTTCTCTATTATCCAGTTTCGTGAAAAAAAAATTAACGAGTACAGTAGATAACACACCTTAAAGTTTAAACTTATCTTTAGATCTATTTTTTCTATGAGATCTTATAATCTCAGTAGCACGTCAAAAAGCAGGATTGCTCATACTTGATTTGCAGCCTAAATCGGCATAACATTTGTTGCTCTTGGATTCTTATGTTTTATGATGATCCTTGTGTTCTTCCTTTTCTCAACTTCACAAATCCTTTTCAAATTCTTGAATTTTCCTTAGGATCGTTACCTCCTCCCATTCTTTATCTGTCACGTTTGAAAACTCCAAGTATGAAGTTAGCACATTACTTAATTGGAAAGTGAAGTGCCTGAAAAGGGTAGTGGGTTAGTGATTCTATAGGATACTTAATATAAGAGCTACCAAGAGACTAAAGCAGATCAATTTCATGCTCACTTACATAGGATGGAATTATGCTTTGATTGTTTGGCCCATTCCTTTATAAGAAGTTGAGGATTTTGGCAACCATATTTTCGTTTGGTGCACTCTTATTAGAGCACTAGAAGAAAAAAACGTGCAAGTACTAAATTTTAAGAGATCTTTCGAGATTTGTCTTGACTTTATGTATCACTTATTTCATACATCAGATGTTGGAATTTAAGCAAAAAACAGATGACACGTAGAGATAAATTATACTATATGAATGTAGAAAATAAAAACTCCATCATATAAAGTTTGATTCTATTGATTAAAAACTCAAAACATGCATATTAATTAATCTACTAACTAAATATATCAGCTAACACACTAACTGTTAACTTTCATCCATATCTATGTTCATGACAAAATGGTAACTCAGAAATATGAGGATAGTGTGTGAGACATACATAGCTAAAGGAAAAAAATTAAGAAGGACTAAAGAGAAAATGATAGTAGCCCGAATTTTGCTATTTAGTCTATTTTTCTCTTCTTTTTCAACAAAAGCCTCTCAAGGGTTGCTCCTAGGGTTCCTTATGGAAGAAAAACCATTGACCCCAAGAAAAAGAAACCCTT
Organism: Lycium barbarum; assembly: GCF_019175385.1. Taxonomy (NCBI): domain Eukaryota; kingdom Viridiplantae; phylum Streptophyta; class Magnoliopsida; order Solanales; family Solanaceae; genus Lycium; species Lycium barbarum. The sequence continues at coordinate 44,979,947 of NC_083346.1, read as the reverse complement.
CTAATTTCCTTCCTACCATTCCCTACGAACATTATCGCTCATGGATTCAGATGAAGGCTAAGAAGACGAGCAATTCTTGGAGAATCAAATATCTGTTCGTCAAAGAGGTAGGGTATGGTTTACTTTAGTTAGACTTTGATTAGCGAATCGTATATACTTTTAGAGTTGACAGGAGAATGTATGATTAGGTCTTAGGACATGGAGTTTGGATGGACATACTTTTAATGTGACTAAATGATTGTATAAATGATGGATAAGGTAATAATGGGTTATATTTAATAGAAAGTGTTGTTATCATTGAGGGGTTACACCGTGTTTACTTTATGCAACCCTAGAAGAGGGTGATTTTCGTCTGTATACCCGATTGTGTTGAATAGTCATATGGTTGTTGTTCTTCAAAATTAAGAGGTTTGCATTGAAAGAATTATATTGAGTTGTGACATATCACATCGTTGCATTGCATTGCATGGTTTATGCGGAAATACATGTAGCAGGCAAGGCTGAGTGTGGGCATTGTGTTATCTGGCCTTATGGCCGTTGGGTTGAAAATGTGAAATATATATATATATATATATATATGTAATTTGGATCCGCATCCGAGGTTCGTTCAGAAGCGGAGGTTCGTGCTCGGGTCCGAGGAGTGAATCCGGAATGAGTGGTACATGGACGCCATGGGTCCCCTGCAGGTTTGTGCCCCGTATTGCATTATGCATTGCAATACATCTCAAAAATCTATGTATGCAGACGTGCACTACTGTCGTAAATATTGCTTATTCATTTCATATTTGTAGTTGAGATTCTGGTTGGGCAGAGGTTTACACAAGATAAGTGTAGTGTTGGATGTCCGATACTGATTTATTTTCCTAGATACAATGTATTATACAAGTAATGTGAGTAGGTGAACTTTACTAACCAAAAGGGTAGAAGTTATAATACACGATGACCGTGTTACACCTCGCACTTCCAGAGCATGAGCATGCTATGTACTTCACCATATTAATGAAGTATCGGAGACGTCCCATGAAGTTTTGGAAGGTACAAGCCATGAGAAGTACGTAACAATGAAGTAAAGGATGAATTACGATCTTGTAAGTTTTAACCGGGAAAGACAACCTTGGAATCAAAGGACATGACTATTATCATGTATGATTAATGATAAATATCATGTATGGAGAGTGTTGGAAGATTCCGGGACAAAGCAAATTGAAGAAAATAAGTTTGTCGAAAATTTTGAAAAAAGTTGGCAGAATTTTGGGTCAACTTTGGAGGGTAATATCTCCAGGTATATTATGAGTTTAAGGTGTTTCAAAAGCCTAAAATGAAGTTCGTTGAGTCTAGTTTCCATCGCAACAAACCGCTCGTCAAAACAACATCGGAGTAGGGAGTTATGGCCATTTTAAGATAACCCATCCAAGCTGCCAAATAACTTCCGCGGGTCCCACTTGGGAAAGTCGGTGGAACCGACTTATAAGGGGTATAAAAACCCCCATCAACCCCATTTTTTCATAACTCTAAACACTCATGAGTCCTAGAAACTTCCTAACACATGCCCCATACATTTATGGCCCATTAAATCAAGAATTTAACAAGATTACACCAAACTAGTCCATGAAAGGTGATTGTTCTTGCTTCTACTTGATGTTGTGGTGAGTTTGGTCTTGAAGAAAGTTGGTGTGGCTAAAGTTCTTCAAGTACAAGGTATGTTCTTCATCCTATCTCTTATGTTGAGTTGATTTAAAGGTTTATCAAGTCTTAAAAGTGAAAATAGCTATGGAGGAAAGGTCATAAAGTGTTGTGTTGTAGTTGTAGAATTTATGGACTGTTTTGAGCATGTTGTGGTTGTGTGGTTGGGCTGATTTCGATGTATATGGATAGTATCTAATGTTGTTGGTGTGTTGAAATTATGCTCCTTGATTGGGAATAAAGGAAGTGTATATTATTGTTGTATGTTGAAAAACATCGTGTGGGATGCTTTATGGAATATTTTGGTATTGATGATGATGTTGTTGATATTAGTATTGCTATTGTTGTTGTTTTGTTGGTATTGTGATTTCGGGCAAGGGATATAAACAGGGGAGATGCTACCCGAATTTCGGCAGATTCTAAAGGGGTTTAATTTGAAGGCTTAAGATAAGCATATGACGATCAGCCTAACAACAATATGAATTCTCTTGAATGTAGATTTACAAGCTTGGGAGGATAAGCGTTAAATAGTTAAAGTTAAGGCAACTGAAAAGATATGTTAGGCTAAACCCTTTTTTTCTAAAGGCATGATTCCTATGTTATGAAACCATACATTTTTTCCATAACATCTTTATTCCCAAAAAGCTAGAAGTTCATGATTCTCAAAGTTCTTACGATGCCAAAGATAGATGTTTTCTACGATGATAAAAATGATGATGATGATGATGATCCCATTCTAGAAATTCCAAAGCTTATGAATTTTAATGCTATTATGATAGTATTGAGCTTATTTCAGGATTTTCTCGATTTTATTCATTGTTGTTGATCTCACCTTATAATAATTGTTCCTTCCAGGTGAGATATGGCGATGATGATTGTTCCATAATATAGATCGGAGGTTGCCGACCTTACGTCACTCCACTAAAGTAGTAGCTTTTATTTGAACTCTGATGAATGCTATGAGTATAATATATGTATATGGCTATTTTGTGATATTACCGAATTCTGTTCTTTCATTTTGCTTATGCATTGCACTCATTCTCATTCTTCATGTACATATATAAGGCACAGTTGACAGAGGGTGAAGCTATGGCCTATGTTGTGGTGTTTATGTGTATATATATATAAGGTACAGTTGACAGGGGGTGAAGCTATGGCCTATGTTGTGGCGTTCATGTACATATATAAGGCACATTTGATAGGGGGTGAAGATGTGGCCTATATTATGGCGTTTCTATATATATATATGTTTCCTGTTATACAGTCATGCAAATTCATCCATATTCACCGACTCATTGGCATGTCTCAGATAGTTTTCCACGATTCTTATGTACATGCTGACCTTATGCCTTATATACTCAGTACATTATTCGTACTGACATGCTTTCCTGTGGACGCTTCATTCATGCCCGCAGGTAGACAGGTAGAAGGACCAGACCCTTAGGAGCTTCATCAGTGGAGTTTCAAAAGCGCTCCTGTTGCTTCAGAGCTGCAGATTATTGATACTACTCTTGTGTACATATATTTGGGCATGGCGGTGTCCTGCCCCATCTTCCTGGATTCATGTATTCTATGTAGAGGCTCGTAGACAAATATGTGTAGCTAGAAGTCTTGTATCGTTATCAGTTCATATTGTTGCATAATGTTTTAGTAGCCTTGTCGGCTGGTGATGATAGACATAATTGTTGAAGATTGTATAGAGATGTGTTGTTTTGTTATGATATATGTCCTTACAAATTATTATATTCATGAGCTATCTTTATGGTCCACCCAGAAATGTTTATGAGATGTATGTTTAGAGGTGCTCGGTGTGTTAGCTTCGGGTGCCCGTTATGGCCCTCTGGTTGGATCGTGACAAAAGTGGTATCAGAGCAGTTCGTCCTAGGGAGTGTCTACGAGTCGTGTCCAGTTGAGTCTTGTTTATGGGTGTGAAGCGCGCCACACTTATAAACAAGAGGCTGCAGGGCATTTAGGAATGATTGACCTTTCTTTCTCATCTTAGATCGTGCCGTAGAGCTAAATTGTAGGATATGATGTCCCTCATGCTAATCCTAAATGTTTTGTTTATGGATAAGTAGTTGATTATGCCGCTATGAAATAATTGATGAGAATTGAAGTTGTTACTCCGAAAGGTATGTTTCTTGCTTCATTGAGATTAATAGGCTTTGATATAAGAACTCGAGCTAGATGTTACGGGTATTTGTGATCGCCATGTGAGGCATTGGATGTGTTTTCTGGGCTGTGTGCAGGAATGAGGCAGTAAGAAGTATAAAGGAAACTTTGCCAAAATTTTTACAAATTGAATTGTTTGAATGTCTATGCTAGAGAGAAAGAATGAAGGGAAAATGTGACAATCGGATGTTTGGTAAGTCATGATTGAATGAACCATTATGAGACGCTTTCAAAGAGAAGTTTTAGAATGATTTTAATTTAAGGGAAGAACCCTGGAGGGGAAAAATGATTAGTGATTAAAGGAACTGGAATGAGTTGCATTCGAGATTTCAGAGGATTGAGATTTATTGAAGATACAGAGAAAGTTGGCACTAAGAATTCAAATACAGTACTACGATTTATAGATTGGTGAGTAACAAATAACGAAGAGATATTGATAAGGGAAAGGAAGTTAACGAGTAAGGGAAAGTTTTACTCTAGAAGTTTATATATATGTACATAAGATCAGGACGGGTTAATGACAGGCTCTCAGACTCATTTTATCGAACTTTCCTATATGAAGTGAGTTTACATTGGGATTTAGAAGTCACCAGTCTGTCACGACCAGACTAGGGGGCCACGACGAGCACCCGGTGCTACCCCACCCGGGCACCCCGTTATCATGCATATCATAACATCTAGGTGAACCATAATTCATTTCATGCATTTTAAATCATTAATCAAGCTAGTCCCATTGGACGATCATCATCAATTAACATATCATGGGCATCTATGCCATGTCAAATATACAAGGCCGACGAGGCCAACAAAAGATATACAAAACATAGGCCGACATGGCCAAACATCTCTACCCACATACACATGACTACGAGCCTCTAAGAGTATGACATATCATGAGCGGGACAGGACCCCGCTGTGCCCATAGTTATATACACAAAAGAATGAGTACCCAAAAGATATGGCTCCGAAGGAAATGGAGCTCTCTATGAAATCTTCAAATAGGCAGCTATGGGTCAAGTCTGTCTCCCTGTGCACCTGCGGGCATGACGCAGCGTCCACAAACAAAAGGACGTCAGTACGAAGAATGTACTGAGTATGTAAAGCATGATTAACATTGATATATAACATAATGAACAATATATGGAATAGCATAGGAGGGGAGAAAATAATATCATCATCATCATGTCGCTTACTTACTCACATCGTCATTCGTATTCTTATACATAGTCTCATCACATTCTTTTACATAATATATATACATACATAATCATTTCGTATACATGGCATTTACATAGCTTACCCGACCTCATTGGATCAGTATTTCATATACATACTTGGCCAACCAAGGCTCAATGTTACTCATACCTGGCCCTACCAAGGCTTCAGGGTTATCCGTACCATCTGCAGATGTGTGCGCGCGTTTCGAAATCGTATACATATTCTATACATATTCATACCCATATATTCTACCCGGCGTTATAAGCTCGGGGTTTCATTATAGCCCTTCAGGGGCACGTATGAGCATAACAGCCCGTAGGCACTCTTAGCATCATTATTATCACCTTCATCATTACTATCATTATCGTTATTGTTACTTCTATATCGTAGTCCTACTCGTCACCTGAGGTGCGTAGCGCATTCGTAGTACCAATCAAGGATAGTGAGCTTATGAGCTCGGAATGTGAAACATTTGTAGTCAACATGCTCATATAGAGGGATTAGGAGTTTTTGCCAAAGAACTATGCCTTATGAAAGAAGGGTTAGCCTTACATACCTCTTTGTCGAATTATTCTACACTTGCACGTACTCCTTCGATGCTCACGTTTTTACCTTCATTAAGGCCATACTATCATTAGTATCGATAACTAGTGCACATGGCTAGAACTAGAGAAAATTGGACAGCATCTTCTTTATCTATACAACATTTGTCCATATCATAATTCAACCCCAAACGTCAACAACACATTTATAATATCATTTCCATGGCCATTAATCATCTACATTATCCACATTCTCAATTCACTTCCATTTGTCCCTATTTAGGGTCACAACACCCAACTTCGTTCATCCATATACAATGTTTATTTCATGATCTTAACGTCATTTATAACACACTCATATCACAATACAACAACAATCATGATTCAATTCAAACTATGTCTCAAAAATGTCACTATTCATCATTCATGTCCTAGTGGACCATGTTTTCTACAATCCATGCATTTTAATTCTCCCATACCGTAAACATCATATAAAAATCATGAATCTTACCTTAGAAGTTGTAGGGACAAGCTTTTGTTGATAATACTCCACTTTGAGTAAAACCCTAGTCTTTCTCCATTTGGGTTTCTTGACTTTAGATGATCCTTGATGGGTTTCTACCTTGGATTTACTTGTTTAATGTGGTTGATGGATTAATACCCTTGAAAACTTGTACAAAAGTTGTAGAGAGATGTTTTAGAGAGAGAGAGGAAATGTGGAAATGATTTTCATGAACTTGGTCTTTATTTATTAAATCATCACTGAACTGCCGGGTTCCATTATACGGTCCATTATACGGTCCGTATAATGGTTATACGGTCCGTATAATAGACCGTGAAATGGGTCTGCCCAGCACCCCTTCACTGTGACTACTTGACGGTCCGTTATACGGTCCGTAAAACAGTTTTACGGTCCGTATAACTGACCGTAAAACGTTACTAGTGAGCAACCTTTCACTGTGACCATTCGACGGTTCGTTATACGGTCCTTATAAATTTTATACGGTCCGTATAAATTTTATACGGTCCGTATAACTGACCGTAAAATTCCACCAGCAACCAACCTTCACTGTGATGGTTTTACGGTCCACTATACGGTCCGTATAACATTATACGGTCCGTATAATGAGCCGTAGAACTCATCAGTCACTGAACTTAGTTTCGCCACTTCGTTTGATCTCCGATCCTCATGGAACCTTCTTAACACTTGTTTAACACTTCAATACTAATCTAAGGGACGTTATAACTCTTTCCCAAAATGCCCTTAAGTCATCATTAACCCGATACTCGTATTTCGCTAGTTCATTCACTTGCGTACCAACGGAAGATTTTTCCGAGGTGTAACATTCTCCCCCCCTTAAGAACATTCGTCCTCCAATGTCGAGAACACCCGGGATTTTATAAAAATTTCACCAGAGTTTCCCCTATAACATGGCACTAACAACCTGTCACAACAACCCATAATATCGATGCCACACAGGGCCACATCATAACAACATGAAAATTTTTGGCCACACACGACCCATAAGCATAAAAGGAAAACATCCATACCTTATGATTTTGACGTCTCATCTTGGACTTCTCCCAAGGGCTGAAATAAATGCGGGTACTTGGATTGCATATTTTCTTCCGCTTCCCATGTCATTTCCTCTCGATTATTATTTTTCCACAAAACTTTAACTGAGGCCACTTCTTTGTTTCTAAGCCTCCGTACTTGCCTATCTAATATGGCAATGGGTATTTCATCATAACTTAACTTTTCTGTCACTTGAATATCATTCACTGGGACGAACCTCGTAGGATCTCCAACACACTTCCGAAGCATCGAGACATGGAAAACCGGGTGAACTGACTCCAAGTCTGGAGGTAAGTCTAATTCATAGGCCACTTTGCCTATCTTTCGCACAATTTCATAAGGCCCTATATACCGGGGACTAAGCTTCCCCTTTTTGCCAAATCTCATAACGCCCTTCATCGGCGACACTTTCAAAAACACCCAATCCTTAACTTGAAACTCTATGTCCCTTCGACGATTATCTGCATAAGACTTTTGACGACTTTGAGCCGCCAACAACCGATCTCGTATGAGCTTGACTTTCTCTATGGCTTGTTGGACCAAATCGGGCCCCATTAACTTGGCCTCTCCCGTTTCAAACCACCCAATCGGGGATCTACACTTTCGCCCATATAAAGCTTCATATGGTGCCATTAGGATGCTGGAGTGATAACTATTATTGTAAGCAAACTCAATGAGTGGCAAATGGTCATCCCAATTTCCCCCAAAATCTATCATGCATGCCCGTAACATATCTTCAAGAGTCTGGATGGTGCGTTCAGCTTGCCCATCGGTCTGTGGGTGAAATGCCGTGCTAAGGCGCACTTGGGTCCCTAGACCCCCTTGAAAGGACTCCCAAAATTTGGCCGTAAACTGAGTTCCTCTATCGGAGATAATAGACACTGGGACACTATGGAGTCTCACTATTTCTTTAACATAAAGCCTTGTATAATCTTCTGCCACATAGGTCGTCCTGACCGGTAAGAAATGAGCTGATTTAGTGAGTCTATCCACAATCACCCATATGGAATCATACTTGCGTCGAGAACGAGGTAGCCCTGTAATGAAATCCATATTAATCACTTCCCACTTCCAAGTTGGGATTTCTATAGCTTGCAATAAGCCACCCGACTTTTGGTGTTCTATTTTTACTTGTTGCCAATTGGAACATTGGGCTACAAACTCCGCTACATCTTTCTTCATCCCATTCCACCAATATATAGACTTAAGATCATGATACATCTTCGTCGTTCCAGGGTGAACGGAGTAACGGGAACAATGTGGCTCTCTCAAAATCTGGTGGCGTAAGTCTGCCACATCGGGGACACATAGCTTGCCTCGGCATCGGAGGGCTCCGTCTCCCGAAATATCAAATGGTGACCCCTCTTTCTGAGCGAGCGTATCTCTGTACTGCATTAGCCTGGAATCCTCACCTTGCCGCTCTTTTACTTCCGCTACTAGCGACGGAACTGCCGAATTCTGAATGGTAGCTCTGCTGCTACCTGAGTCCACTACTCGGACCCCTAGGCTGGCTAGCTGCTGAAGCTCACGGGTCATTTCTCTCTTTTCTTGTCGCACATCGCATAAGCTTCCCATAGACCTGCGGCTAAGAGCATCGGCCACAACATTTGCCTTTCCGGGGTGGTACAGGATTTCGACGTCATAGTCTTTTAGCAACTCTAGCCATCGTCGTTGCCGCAAATTTAACTCTTTCTGCTTGAAGATGTACTGGAGACTCTTATGATCTGTATAAATATCCACGTGGACACCATATAAGTAATGTCTCCATATCTTTAAAGCATGGACCACCGCGGCCAATTCTAAGTCATGGGTAGGATAATTCTGTTCATGTTTCCGTAATTGTCTAGAAGCATACGCGATCACCTTACCATTTTGCATCAATACACAGCCTAACCCGACGCCTGAAGCATCACAATAAACAACATATCCTTCCACTCCCTCTGGAAGTGTCAAGACTGGGGCAGAAGTCAATCTGTCTTTCAACTTTTGGAAACTACGTTCACAAGCATCTGTCCATTGAAACTTAGCTGACTTCTGAGTCAACTTTGTGAGCGGTGCAGAAATAGAAGAGAAACCCTCAACAAATCTTCTGTAATACCCGGCTAAGCCCAAAAAGCTACGACCCTCTGTAGGGGTTGTGGGCCTTGGCCAAGTTTTCACTGCCTCGATCTTTTGACTATCCACTCGAATACCATCAGCTGCAACAATATGGCCCAGGAATGATACCGAGTTCAACCAAAACTCACATTTGGAGAATTTTGCAAACAACTCTCGAGCTCGAAGAACTCCAAGGACGGTTCGCAAATGATCCGCATGCTCAGCCTCGGATCTAGAGTACACTAGGATATCGTCGATGAATACAATCACGAATAGGTCCAGAAAAGACCTGAATACATTGTTCATTAAGTCCATAAACACTGCCGGTGCATTAGTTAGCCCAAACGACATTACTCGGAACTCGAAATGGCCATATCTTGTTCTGAAAGCTGTCTTAGGGATATCTTTCTCCCTAACTCTTACTTGGTGATACCCGGACCTCAAATCAATCTTTGAAAACCATTTGGCACCATGCACTTGATCAAATAAATCATCAATCCTCGGGAGGGGATACTTGTTCTTAATTGTCACTTTATTCAATTGCCGATAATCAATGCACATTCTCAAGGAGCCATCCTTCTTCCGGACGAACAATACGGGTGCTCCCCACGGGGATGAACTAGGCCGAATGAAGCCTTTTTCAAGCAAGTCTTTCAATTGCTCCTTCAACTCTTTCAACTCTGCAGGTGCCATCCTATAGGGAGGAATAGATATGGGATTTGTGTCTGGCAACACATCAATCGCAAAATCTATCTCTCGCTCGGGAGGAAGGCCTGGAAGCTCTTCCGGGAACACATCCGGAAATTCGTTCACTACTGGAACTGATTGAAGAGTCGGCGACTCAACTTCTACATCTCGAACTCGCACTAGGTGATAAATACACCCTTTAGTGATCATCTTCCTCGCTTTTAGATAGGAAATAAACCTACCCTTTGGTGACGCCGTATTCCCTTTCCATTCTAAGACTGGTTCGCCCGGGAACTGGAAACGAACCATCTTCGTTCTACAATCAACATTGGCGTAGCAAGAAGCCAACCAATCCATGCCCATAATAACATCAAAATCTACCATTTTTAGTTCATGCAAATCAGCTACTGTACGGCGGTCACATATCACCACTACGCAATCTCTATACACTCGGCTAGCTATCACCGATTCGCCAACGGGCGTAGACACCTCAAAAGGCTTAATAGACTCCGGCTCAATTATAAATCGACCCGCAATATATGGAGTAACATAAGACAATGTGGAGCCCGGATCAATCAAAGCATATACATCATGAGAGAATACCGATAATATACCTGTGACCACATCAGGAGAAGACTCAAGATCTTGGCGTCCAGCCAAAGCATAAATACGGTGCTGAGGACCGCTGGAACTGGGAGCTCTGCCTCTACCTCTACCATGGCCAACCGGCGCATGTGAACCTGGCCCCATAGGGCGTGCAGATGCTGAAGACCCGGCTATCGACCCTGATGGCTGGGCCCTACCTCTACCCTGTACTGAAGGGCAATCACGCATAATGTGGCCTGGTTGACCACAAGAATAGCAAGCATCTGAACCTGATCGGCACTGACCCCAATGCAACTTCCCACACTGGGAACATCGTGGCACGGGTGGTCTAGACTGGCCTGAATCATCTCTATACTGAGGCCCTGAATAACTCGGGCTCGGCACTGAATGAGCAGATCTATCCAATCTCTGGCCTGAAAACCGTGGGAGCGCACTGGTCATAGAGTATCCTGCATGCCTAGGGGGCTGCTGCCGGTGCCCACCTCTGGACTCACTCATCGGCCCCGAAGATCTAGCCCTCTTGCTATGTCCCCTATCCTGTTCACGTTCATTCCTCCGCTGCTGTAGGTGTTCCTCCAATTCCTGAGCATGCGCCTGAATACGTGCAATATCCATGCCATCCTGAAGAGATGCAGTCAAGCATTTATCCATCAAATGTGGCCCTAGGCCCTTCACAAACCGGTGCACCCGATCGCCCATATCCGCTACCATGGCCGAAGCATACCTAGCCAAGGAATTGAAGCGGAGACTATACTCTGTAGCACTCATTCTACCTTGCCTCAGATTCAAGAATTTATCGGCCCTAGCTCGCCGAACTTCTGGAGGCATGTAGTGACGGAGAAAAGCATCGACAAACTCTTGCCATACCGGCGGAGGTGCATTGGCTCCCCGCGAAGCCATCCAAACCGTGTACCACTGGATTGAGACATCCCTCAATATGTATGACGCTAGCTCCACCGATTCGGTGTCTGAAGCATGTATCAATCGGAGCGTCCTTAGCATACCATCAACAAAGTCCTGGGGATCCTCCTCCAGTTTCGACCCAAAGAATTCCGGGGGTTTCAAAGCAATGAAGTCACGGGCCCTTGCGCTAACAGTCCTGTCACCTTGCCCCGCACTTGGCCTCTGAGTCTGGGCCGCAACCAACTGAGTCAACAAATTAATGGCCTCTCTTACGTCTTGGCCTGAAGCATTCGGCGGAGGAGCTGGAGCTGGGGCTGAGGCTCCCACGTGCTCCTCAGTAATAGGCACTGTCTGGGAGGACTGAGATTGAGCCGCACTCTGGGACTCATCTTCCTCTACTACTGGTGGCGGTGCTCTTTCAGCCCGCTTTTCTGCCACCGTCTTGCCCCTTTGGGCTGCTGTAGCCTTTTTCTTTTTAGGCATCTCTGAAATACACAACACACGATTTAAGAACAAGAATTTCTTACATCATAGCTTTATCGCATGATTCTTATGAAGAAAGAAGGTCATATATTCCTAAGATGTCCGCAGCTTCTCGTTTATAAGTGTGGCGCGCAACACACCCATAACCAAGACTCTACTAGACACGGCTCGTAGACACATCCTAGGACTCAACTGCTCTGATACCACTTTTGTCACGACCCGACTAGGGGGCCACGACGAGCACCCGGTGCTACCCCACCCGGGCACCCCGTTATCAGGCATATCATAACATCTAGGTGAACCATAATTCATTTCATGCATTTTAAATCATTAATCAAGCTAGTCCCATTGGACGATCATCATCAATTAACATATCACGGGCATCTATGCCATGTCAAATATACAAGGCCGACGAGGCCAACAAAAGATATACAAAACATAGGCCGACATGGCCAAACATCAATACCCACATACACATGACTACGAGCCTCTAAGAGTATGACATATCATGAGCAGGACAGGACCCCGCTATGCCCATAGTTATATACACAAAAGAATGAGTACCCAAAAGATATGGCTCCGAAGGAAATGGAGCTCTCTATGAAATCTTCAAATAGGCAGCTATGGGTCAAGTCTGTCTCCCTGTGCACCTGCGGGCATGACGCAGCGTCCACAAACAAAAGGACGTCAGTACGAAGAATGTACTGAGTATGTAAAGCATGATTAACATTGATATACAACATAATGAACAATATATGGAATAGCATAGGAGGGGAGACAATAATATCATCATCATCATGTCGCTTACTTACTCACATCGTCATTCGTATTCTTATACATAGTCTCATCACATTCTTTTACATAATATATATACATACATAATCACTTCGTATACATGGCATTTACATAGCGTACCCGACCTCATTGGATCAGTATTTCATATACATACTTGGCCAACCAAGGCTCAATGTTACTCATACCTGGCCCTACCAAGGCTTCAGGGTTATCCGTACCATCTGCAGATGTGTGCGCGCGTTTCGAAATCGTATACATATTCTATACATATTCATACCCATATATTCTACCCGGCGTTATAAGCTCGGGGTTTCATTATAGCCCTTCAGGGGCACGTATGAGCATAACAGCCCGTAGGCACTCTTAGCATCATTATTATCACCATCATCATTACTATCATTATCGTTATTGTTACTTCTATATCGTAGTCCTACTCGTCACCTGAGGTGCGTAGCGCATTCGTAGTACCAATCAAGGATAGTGAGCTTATGAGCTCGGAATGTGAAACATTTGTAGTCAACATGCTCATATAGAGGGATTAGGAGTTTGGCCAAAGAACCATGCCTTATGAAAGAAGGGTTAGCCTTACATACCTCTTTGTCGAATTATTCTACACTTGCACGTACTCCTTCGATGCTCACGTTTTTACCTTCATTAAGGCCATACTATCATTAGTATCGATAACTAGTGCACATGGCTAGAACTAGAGAAAATTGGACAGCATCTCCTTTATCTATACAACATTTGTCCATATCATAATTCAACCCCAAACGTCAACAACACATTTATAATATCATTTCCATGGCCATTAATCATCTACATTATCCACATTCTCAATTCACTTCCATTTGTCCCTATTTAGGGTCACAACACCCAACTTCGTTCATCCATATACAATGTTTATTTCATGATCTTAACGTCATTTATAACACACTCATATCACAATACAACAACAATCATGATTCAATTCAAACTATGTCTCAAAAACGTCACTATTCATCATTCATGTCCTAGTGGACCATGTTTTCTACAATCCATGCATTTTAATTCTCCCATACCGTAAACATCATATAAAAATCATGAATCTTACCTTAGAAGTTGTAGGGACAAGCTTTTGTCGATAATACTCCACTTTGAGTAAAACCCTAGTCTTTCTCCATTTGGGTTTCTTGACTTTAGATGATCCTTGATGGGTTTCTACCTTGGATTTACTTGTTTAATGTGGTTGATGGATTAATACCCTTGAAAACTTGTACAAAAGTTGTAGAGAGATGTTTTAGAGAGAGAGATGAAATGTGGAAATGATTTTCATGAACTTGGTCTTTATTTATTAAATCATCACCGAACTGCCGGGTTCCATTATACGGTCCATTATACGGTCCGTATAATGGTTATACGGTCCGTATAATAGACCGTGAAATGGGTCTGCCAGTACCCCTTCACTGTGACTACTTGACGGTCCGTTATACGGTCCGTAAAACAGTTTTACGGTCCGTATAACTGACCGTAAAACGTTACTAGTGAGCAACCTTTCACTGTGACCATTCGACGGTTCGTTATACGGTCCGTATAAATTTTATACGGTCCGTATAACTGACCGTAAAATTCCACCAGCAACCAACCTTCACTGTGATGGTTTTACGGTCCACTATACGGTCCGTATAACATTATACGGTCCGTATAATGAGCCGTAGAACTCATCAGTCACTGAACTTAGTTTCGCCACTTCGTTTGATCTCCGATCCTCATGGAACCTTCTTAACACTTGTTTAACACTTCAATACTAATCTAAGGGACGTTATAACTCTTTCCCAAAATTCCCTTAAGTCATCATTAACCCGATACTCGTATTTCGCTAGTTCATTCACTTGCGTACCAACGGAAGATTTTTCCGAGGTGTAACACAATCATTCGACTTCAATGGGATTCTGAGTATTTTATAGTTGACACTATTCTGAGAATCATTATGGCCGAGTTACTTTGGGTATTAATAATGACCTTGAACTCAAGAATAAGAAATGGTTAGGTCAGTTGATTTGTAATTATGATCGTTTTCTGGATTGTTTATGTAACTTCTAAATGTGATGTTGGTTGGCCGACGAAGGAAGTAAAGACTGTATCAACCTTAGGAATATGAGGTGTATTTCTAGCTAATCCTTATAAGAAGGCTTCACCTCATATTTTTCCAGACGGGTGTTGTGAAGGTTATTTGACAATAGAGAAATCAAGTGCAATGTCGGTTTATGGGTAAGGAGAGAAGAGAGTAGGTGTACAAGTGAAGATATAATATCTCAAGGACCGATTCGGTTACTACAAAAAGTAAAGGATGCGAGGTTGATTATCTTAGACCAAGAGACAGGGTACAAACACGAGTAAAGATTGTTAAGTAAAGTTATATGGCCAGGGTTTACAATTGGGACGTAGGAAGGTATGCCAGGAAGACCTACATATTTAGACATACAAAAAAAAATATATGAGAAACCAAAATAGCCTGAGGGAAATTAGGAGCATGTGAGCGTTACAATTAGAATTCTTTGACTAGCTGGGCAAAAAGAGAGGGGAGATGTATTAAAGCCACAGATTCAAGACAAAATCAAATGTCAACGGGATATCTTGCAACAAAAGATGTTGAAAATCGATAAAAAGATAAGTCACGAGTGGCTACATCGAGTATTATGTATACCCTTATGATTGATGTTACGACATGTTAAAAGTATTGATTGTGCCGTATGTCAAAATTGAGATAGCAAGCGCTACAGAGAGAATTAGGATTGTGTTTTCTCGGGAATCAAAGTCAGATGGTGGTAACGCGACCAAATGTGTAAGCACGAGCATTAGGAGAAAGAAGGTCATGATATCATGAAGGGGAGAGAAACTTGGACAAGGAAAACGTATACCTATTGAGGGTCAGGTAATATATATTTGAGGAAAAGGTTAGGATGAAAGCAGGAAAGCAGACGATAGGATCAAATTTAAATAAATCAATGGGAGATAGAGTAATGTTGTATGTGACAAAAGATGAACGTGAGGACCCCGGAGCCAACCTATACGTCTTCATAATTAGAACCAAGGAGGTTGTAAATAATAAATAAAGGTGCATCCTTAAGAAGAAATAAACAGATCTTATGAGAGCGACGAGGGAATTTTAAACTCCTGAGATTTAACTAGGAGAATGGATGTGAACCCATGATTGGTACGCCTATTTAAGGGAAGAAAGTACCTCAAGAGGATATTTTCAGCGTCAAAAGGGATTCTCACTCGTAATGAAACACTCCAAGGTTTCCAAAAATAAGAGTAAAGGGTGACTCATAGAAACAGGCATTTTACAAGTAAAAGAAACTATGAGGACTAAAGGAAGGATGAGGTGTTAACGAAATGGTTAAAGGGAATTATGTGGCCGCCGACATCAGGTAGAAGGTTAATGAGTTAGAGGCCTGCCCAAGGGAAAACAAATTGGAATTATAAGACAATAGTTGTGTGAAAGATGTGATCATGAACAAAACCAAGAAAATTAGAGATATATATATATATATCTATATATATATATATATATATATATATATTTATGTGTAGAAGTTGTAGTAACATAAAGGAGGATGAAGACTCGACAAAAGAACAAAGGAAAGGGTGTACTTTGTGAGGATTTTAGGATAAGAACAAGAACTGACAGAACACTAAAAGGACTATGATGCCTAGTTGTGATGCAAACAAGTAGTTAAGAAGAATTAAGGGACAAAATGAGCGAAGCTAATGAAAGGACGAGTCGTGGGAATGGATGGTGTGGAATATCAACTTTTAATGGTATAGTATAGATATAAATCGGAATTGGGAACCCAAAGCAAGGAGAATTTCAAGGATATTAAGAAGATACTAGTGGAGAAAGACTAGGGCTAATGGAGCGTGGTATAGTCGGACACTCCATAAGGGGCCTAATGAATTCCGTTATCCCCATTAATTCATTAACCTAGGGGACTACTAGTCATGAGAGGTAGAAGTGAAAAGACAATAAAGAAGGCATTTGAATTGTATCCGATATGTATAAGCATTTTGATTTGATACAAGAACTCAACTAGAAAAAAGGAAAATAAGTTAAACCATGCGATGAAAAGAACTCCGGCATTATATGGAATAGAGGAGTTGAAGGATCGCTAAGGTCGACCAGATGACTATCAAAGACAGTTAATGCTCGAAGGCTACTGGTATATGAGAACATCCTTTAAAAAGGGGGATGAACAGATTTAATTCTGAGATGAATGACAATATTCTCAAATTCATAAGAGGGAAATGTACTGGCTTGAAGGAGCCAAAGTTTGAGATGTACCGAAATATCAAGGATTTATTAAAAGAAAGTGGGAATGGATTGAATACAAGTGTATTATGGGACAAATATGGGAGCGGAAGCATGACAAGATAATGAAGGGATTGGCGAATCAAAGAGAATGAGTTTCGTCAATGCGACATGTTATGTCTCCGGACTATGGTTCGAATCACTCGTACTAGAGAAATTTTGGTTACATTTAAGTATGCAGTAACGTACTCTGAGAGGTTACGAAAGGAGTAAGAAGGGTCTGTAAGCCAACCAGAGAGTAGGTATAAAGGACAATCTGGATTACAAAAAGGAAAATCTTAGCACTAGAAGAGATAAAAGTTTTAACAAGAGGAATAATTATAAGAAGTTCAATGATCTCCAAAGGAAAGGAAGATAGTGTGCTTATGGATAGTAAGACAGCAGTGCTACCTAAGACTAGAAAGTATCTCGTAAATCGTGGAGTCACAACTCGCCGGTCATATCAAATGTGAGAGCATATGTTATAGAACCATATAGACAATCGTCATGATGCAATGGCCGACAAAATGGTGTAAGGACAACGATAAGGAGTCGAAGAAGAACATAGGCTAATTTAAGTCTCAAATGATCACCGGTACAAGAGAATCAGGGACTTAAGAAAAAAGCATACTCGTATCAAAAGGAAGTTATGATTAAGTAGGATTTTATCTTAGTTCCATGTTTATGAGTTTATTTTGCAATTATGCTAAAACTGAGGAGAGAAAATTATAGGAAAAGTTCAAGTATGAATAGGATGATATTGTAAAAATTAAAGAGTCCGACCAAGGAACTAAAACGAGATGATATGGTATGTATATGAGGTCGACTAGTACAAAAAGGGATGATCTAAAATAGCACCAGAAAAGCAAGCAAGGAAACGTGCTATATCTGAACAAGAGAATTTGTCTACTAGTAGAGAAATAAGGAGCAAGGAAAAAGTGTACAACAATTAAGACTGCTCATAGACCGGCAGGGAGCCGTAGCAATCATGAGTTAAGACCATCTTAATGGCAACAGGTCCCAGGACAGTAGCTAGATATCAGTTGACCACTGGGTACATACATAAGAACAATAGAATATTAAACTAATGAATGAGTTTGACAAGGAATTGGGAGAATATGAAAGAAGAATAATGAGCCTATAGTATAAGAACATGGAGATCAGAAACTAAAGGAGGACAACCATTTCACGAAATTAATGATAGCATCGTAAGCTCGCAAGCTACAACATTCGAGGACGAATGTTTCTAAGGGGGGAAGGATGTTACACCTTGCACTTCAAGAGCATGAGAATGCTACGTAATTCATCGTATTAATGGAGTATCAGAGATGTCCCATGAAGTTTTGGAAGGTACATGCCATGGAAAGTACGTAACAATGAAGTAAAGGATGAATTACGATCTCGTAGGTCGTAACCGGGAAGGAAAACCTTGGAACCAAAGGACATAACTATTATCAAGTATGATTAATTATAAATATCATGTATGGAGAGTTTCGGAAGATTCCGGGACCAAGCAAATCAAAGAAAATAAGTTTGTCGAAAATTTGAAAAAAAGTTGGCAGAATTTTAGGTCAACTTTAGAGGGGTATATCTCCAGGTATATTAGGAGTTTAAGGTGTTTCAAAAGCCTAAAATGAAGTTCGTCGAGTCTAGTTTCCAATGCAACAAACCGCTCATCAAAACGACATCGGAGTAGGGAGTTATGGCCATTTTAAGATAACCCATCCAAGCTGCCAAATAGCTTCCGTGGGTCCCACTTGGGAAAGTCGGTGGAACCGACTTATAAGGGGTATAAACACCCCCATCAACCCCATTTTTTCATCATTCTAAACACTCATGAGTCATAGAAACTTCCTAACACATGCCCCAAACATTTATGGCCCATTAAATCAAGAATTTAACAAGATTACACCAAACTAGTCCATGAAAGGTGATTGTTCTTGCTTGTACTTGATGTTGTGGTGAGTTTCGTCTTGAAGAATGTTGGTGTGGCTAAATTTCTTCAAGTATAAGGTATGGTTTTCATCCTATCTCTTATGTTGAGTTGATTTGAAGGTTTAGCAAGTCTTAAAAGTTAAAACAGCTATGGAGGAAAGGTCATAAAGTGTTGTGTTGTAGTTGTAGAGTTTATTGACCATTTTGAGCATGTTGTGGCCGTGTGTTGGGCTGATTTCTATGTATATGGATAGTATCTAATAGTGTTGGTGTGTTGAAATTAGGCTCCTTGATTGGGATGAAAGGAAGTGTATATTGTTGTTGTATGCTGGAATATTTTGGTATTGATGATGATGTTGTTGATATTAGTATTGCTATTGTTGTTGTTTTGTTGGTATTGTAATTTCGGGAAAGGGATATAAACAGGGGAGAGGCTGCCCGAATTTCGGCATATTCTAAAGGGTTTTAATTTGAAGGCTTAAGATAAGCATATGACGATAAGCCTAACAACAATATGAATTCTCTTGAACGTAGATTTACAAGCTTAGGAGGATAAGTGTTAAATAGTTAAAGTTAAGGCGACCGAAAAGGTATGTAAGGCTAAACCATTTCTTTCTAAAGGCATGATTCCTATATTATGAAACCATACATGTTTTCCATGGCATCCTTATTCCCAAAAAGCTAGAAGTTCATGATTCTCAAAGTTCTTACGATGCCAAAGGTATATGTTTTCTACGATGATAAATATGATGATTATGATCCCATTCTAGAAATTCCAAAGCTTATGAATTTTAATGCTATTATGATAGTATTGAGCTTATTCCATGATTTTCTCAATTTTATTCATTGTTGTTGATCTCACCTTGTAATAATTGTTCCTTCGAGGTGAGACATGGCAATGATGATTGTTCCATAATATAAATCGGAGGTTCCTGACCTTACATCACTCCGCTAAAGTAGTAGCTTTTATCTGAACTATCATGCATGCTATGAGTATAATATATGTATATAGCTATTTTGTGATATTACCGAATGCTATTATTTCATTTTGCTTATGCATTGCACTCATTCTCGTTCTTGATGTACGTCTATAAGTCACAGTTGACAGGGGTGAAGCTGTGGCCTATGTTGTGGCATTTATTTATATACATATAAGGCACAATTGACAGGGGGTAAAGCTGTGGCCTATGTTGTGGCATTTATGTTTATATATATAAGGTACAATTGACAGGGGGTGAAGCTGTGGCCTATGTTGTGGCGTTTATGTATATATATATATATATATATATAAGGCACAGTTGACAGGGGTGATGCTGTGGATATAAGGCACAATTGACAGGGGGTGAAGCTGTGTCTATGTTGTGGCGTTCATGTACATATATAAGGCACATTTGATAGGGGGTGACGATGTGGCCTATATTGTGGCGTTTCTATATATATATATACATATATATATATATATATATATATATATATATGTGTGTGTGTTTCCTGTTATACAGTCATGCGGATTCGTCCAGATTCACAGACTCATTGGCATGTCTCAGATTGTTTTCCATGATTCTTATGTACATGATGACCTTATGCCTATATATATATATATTTATATGTTTCCTGTTATACAGTCATGCGGATTCATCCAGATTCACAGACTCATTGGCATGCCTTAGATGTTTTTCCATGATTCTTATGTACATGCTGACCTTATGCCTTATATAATCAGTACATTATTCGTACTGACGTCCTTTCTTGAGGATGCTGCGTTCATGCCCGCAGGTAGACAGGTAGATGGACTAGACCCTTAGGAGCTTCATCGGTGCAGTTTCAAAAGCGCTCCAGTTGTTTCGGAGCCACAGATTATTGATACTACTCTTGTGTATATATACTTGGGCATGGCGGAGTCCTGCCCCATCTTGATGGATTCCTGTATTCTATGTAGAGGCTCGTAGACAGATATGTGTAGCTAGAAGTCCTGTATCGTCTTCAGTTCATATTGTTGTATAATATTTTAGTAGCCTTGTCGGCTGGTTATGATAGACATAATTGTTGAAGATTGTATAGAGATGTGCTGTTTTGTTATGATATATGTCCTTATAGATTATGATATCCATGAGTTATCTTTATGGTCCACCCAGAAATGTTTATGAGATGTATGTTTAGAGGTGCTCGGTGTATTAGCTCCGAGTTCTCGTCATGGCCCTCTGGTTGGGTCGTGACAGAGCGTGGGGACGAGAGTTACTAGGTTGCATGAAAGAAAGGAAATGGTTGTGATTTAGTAGAATACCTTATATTTTGGGAATAAAAGAAGTGAACATCGAGAGTAAAAAGGTAAGGGGGCGATTTAGTAATAGCTTATATTTAGAATCTGCAGGTTCATTGACTTGTCTGCTTATCTTATTGACTTTATATTGTATTGCGTGAACTAATCTTGATCGACCTATGATGCTTACCAGTACGTGTATTGTACTAATACTACTCTTGCTACGCCTTTTCTGGTTGTAGATGTGTTGCAAGTCTTAGCTGAAGTTTCGCCGTGTGGATTGATCGGGCATTCTCCTACAGTCTCACCTATCTCACTTCCGATGGAGGCTGTGTCATTTACTTGTCTTCATGTATTTTAGGAGTTCTTGTACTTTTCTAGACTAGATCCCAGGAATTTCGTTAAGATTTATTGTATTTTGAAACAAGTCTGAATGAAGTTTTTATTTTAAATTATGTAATTTTCAAAGATGGTTGTCATATGGTTTTTAAAGGTTGGGTTTATTGATAAGGGTTCGCCTACTAGGTTAGTAATATGGTAGGTGCCCGTACGACCCGGAGGTTGGGTCGTGACAGTTGGTATCTGTGATGACCCGACTAACGGCCATGACGGGTACCCGGGGCTAACCACCGAGCACCGCTCATACTATTACCCATCGTACTCATCCTGCGTTAATTCATTATTCTCATACTCAAAATCATAGGAAAACCATTTCCATTTTGAAACATATTTTCCCTTATATACATAAGCCCTTCGGCTATCAAAGTAATATATATACAATGAGGAAATCGTGAGACCATACTACCCAGACATACGTATTTACGAGCCTCTACTAGAGTACTAGACATATGGACGGGACAGGACCCCGTCGTGCCTAAAATATATATACACAAAATCATAAGCAATGACACCTCCGAAACAATGGAGTGCTCTCAAGTCTGCTAATCGCTCCTTTGAATCTAGATCACCTCCCTGTCTACCTGTGGGCATGAACACAACGTCCAAAGAACGACACGTTAGTACGAGCATTGTACTGAGTATGTAAGGCATAAACAATAATAATACATCAAAGAAATAGGGAGATATCAAATGAAGAACAACTTGTAACTGACTGTCAATTTGATAGAAATAAAACATGCTAACTCACTTCATAAACATCATCACATCAGGTATGCATATCTATATAAGCTGCCCGACCATATAGGTACGGTGTGATCATCATTAGCCCGCATCCGGGGTAACCATCTCATGACGCCCACTAGTGGTGTCTGCCCATGCCATCTACATATGGTGTATACGCTGCCCGCTTTAGCGGTGTCTGCCCGACCATATAGGCGCGGTGTAATATCATCATCATGTACATCTCATAGGCTTATCATAATCTTATCATAATGCATATATAGGAACTCAAAGGCAACTATACTTTATCAGGGTGACATAAGGTCGTGAACCCCTGATTCCATTATGGAGCATTCATAAGCATTCTGCCCCACCTTGAAGGAAGTAGCATATAAGGTGAGTGTATACAATAAACAACATCATTGGATCATAGTTAAAATCATTAGCTTTAGGATCTTTAGACTTAACTCATCATCATCACTATCATGCTCATAACATATCTCATTTCTGTATCTCATGTGAAGCTCTTTATAACCATAGACTCATAATTTTTGGGATGTAAGGAAGTCATGGGAGAAGAGGAGAATTCATGCCATGGGAGTCATGCCTTAGAAGGAAGGGACTAGCCTTACATACCTTTCTGTTTAGCTATTCTATCACTTGATCGTTCTCCTTCAATGCTCAAGTTTCTACCTTCAAGAGAGTTGGTATTAACATTAGCTAATTGATTATATGAACGAGCTTACTAAAGCTAGAGAAAATTGGGCAGCATTTCATTTGTTTATACTACTTTCCTTATATCATATATCAACTCCCAAACATCTATAATAACATTCACAACATTATAACCAACAATCTTCATTCGTCTACATTACCCACATTTCACAATTTCACTTCAATTCATCCAAAATCATGGTCGCAGTACACTAGTAAGTTTTCTCACATATAATTCTTATCCCATGTTCTTAATGTCATTTATAACATAATCATAATCACAATATATCAAGAATCATGACTCATCGCAAGCTACTACTCAAAATCTCATTATTCTCATCTTTGTAACCCATTTTCTATCTCCTTTCATAATCAAGTCTTTCAACCTCTCAATATCTTAAACAGCATGGAATGATCATAAAACTTACCTTAAATAGTGTGGGAATGAGCCTTGAGTGGAAAGAATTCACTTGAGCCAAAACCCTAGTTCACTTCCAATGGAATTTCTTGACTTGGATGAACTCTAAATAGTTTATTACACTTGATTTCCTTGGTTTGAAGAAGTTGATCACAAATCTCTCTTGAGTTCTTGTGGAAGAAGAGTGGAGAGGTTTCTAGATAATTCTTGAAGTGTGGAGAGAAAGAATGAAATGAATTAAAAGATATTAGGTCCTTATATCAACTTTTAAAATCTGTCCCGACATGAACATACAGACCAACATACGGTCCGTATCTTTTGTACTGGCCATATGTCTGGCCGTATGTTTAGTCCAGTGAAGGTCCCATTCTGGGCAGAACTTACGGCCTAAGATACGGCCAGTATGTTTTATACGACCAGTATGGTGGACCGTATGTTGCCCCCCCTTTCCGGAATTCATTCTCGTCAACTCGTTTGATCTCCAATCCTTACGGAACCTTCTTAACACTTGTTTAACACCTCATTAACAATCTAAGGGACATCATAACTCTTCTCCAAGACATCATTAAGTCACCATTAACTCGGTACTCGTAAATCCTTCTCAATACATGACGTTTACCTTGCCATTCTTGGCCAACTTTCTTCTCTTACTTCGAATGTCTTTGAAATATCAATTAGGATCATCAAATGCTATTTCTTAATTATCGAAACATCATAAACGTCGTGCCCTTCGTTAGTCTATTCACTGTGCATGAACGAAATTGTTTTCGAGGTGTAACAGTATCAGAGCCTAGGTTACCGGTCTCACAAGTACAAGAGCAGATGTCTAGTAGAGTCATGTGGAATGGTATGATGACATCTGTACACGTTCTCAAGAGGATATGGGACATCTAGAAATTTCTCTTCATTCATTCTATCGTGCTACCCAAATGTGTCGTCTCCTAGTTGGGTCCAATTGGTATCTTGACGGGCAAATTGGTATCTGTCGATTCCAATTGGTGTCTCTCTATTTCGACTCAAGGAAGACCTCCTATAAGTAGGTGCGAGGTCTATTGTGTGGCTAAGCGGAAAATTTTTAGGGCAATGTTGATGTTATAGACTGGGTACTGATCCTGGGAATATTAGCAAGTTAATGGCTCTGTCATACTCGTAGGTGAAAACCATGTTTTTACGCACTAATCATTTAAGTAGACCCCTACGTGATCTGAGTTGGTGCACAAAAAATTCAGCCACTGGCTCTGTAGCACCGCTATAGCGGGAAAGGGGGACCTCTACAGCGGGATCACTATAGTGGGCCTTAGGCCGCTATAACGGGCCTAGAATTTCTGTGAAGGCCGCTATGGCGGTGTGCTCACCTTCATAGCGGTACCACTGCAGCGGTAGATTGATCGCCGTAGCGGTACCATTTTACCAGTAGCCCTTTACTCCCTCATCTGTTTTGCCAGACCATTTGTTTCATTAACAAGTCAAGAAAAATCAATTCCTAAAGCAAACACATTCATAAAAACATCTACCCAACGAGGGGCGATTGTCTTACGAGCGCCCTTAAATCGGGGCACTCGCATCAAAATAACCTAAATAAATATTATCGAAACAGGTAAAAACACAACCAAAGCATTTAATTGTCTAAACATCAAAGCCTAACATGGGCAAAAGCTAACCAAAGCTGATTAAAGGGGCGGGGGGTCTCTAAACCACTCCTCAGCTAGTCACCTCATCGCCACCATCCTCCGAGTCACTAGAATCATCACTGCCTAGTACAGACTCGCTAAGAAAGGAGAACTGGGAGGCTTCTCTAGTAGTCACCTTCGGGATTAGGGCCTTCAGGATATTCTTTACACCCTTCCATATCCTCACAAATAGCTTGTCCCTAGCCGGGTCTTCTTCTTCTCCTTGTCCAAATCTTGACGAAGATCTACATGATCTTGAGCCAGAGATCCATAGGCGCCCTGCAAGGCATCAACAACCTCTCCTATCTTAGTATGGGTCTCTATGTAATCCTTCATCTGCTCAGTCGTAAAGTAGCCAGTACCCACAGCGCTGATAGATGGCCCGACCTCTATGGAAGGCCGTGTAAATCCCATCATGGCCGCCCTCACCACAACCATATCAGCCTCCATGCTCTCTAGAGTACCTGGGGTCTGTGAGTGACCACTTTCGTCTGGTGGGCCACCGCTATCATCGCTGTTATCTCAGCCTGTCCTCTTCCTCTTGCCCCTGCCCTGTGACTCTTTGACCTTCAATGGGTCAAAGGCAACATCGCACTCCACATAGGTCCCCAGGCTCCGTAGGCACCCCGACATTACGACAGAGACGGGTAATCAGGGAGGAAAACATCAAACTCCGGCCAGCCTTAGCCATAAAACCCCGCCACTCCTCGATCACCTGCATACCCACATTCACGGGCACACCATCCAGAATGCAAGCCACCACAAGGGCCCGCGGGTAAGTGACATCAGTAGTATTGCTCGAGGGGCGAACCCGTCGGGCAATGAGGTTTAACCAGCTCCGGGCCTCAGGAGTAAAGTGTCGGCTCTTTATGGACAATCGTGAGACAACCCAAGTATCCTTCTTCCTCTTTGATTCTCGTACCAACATTCTCACCAACCACGGTCCGTTACCTTCAACATCCTTGTCCCGAAACTTATCCTGTGGTAGGTTCGGTAGCCCGTGAACGGTGTTGATAGCCTCGGCACTCACCGTTACAACAACCTCCTGAATGGTAATCTGCGGCTGCAGGGCATTCTAATCCACAGTAGGGAGCATAGCATAGAACTCCCTGACCCAATTACAGTTAACATCACCAGGCTCTTTGGCTAGCTGGGCCCAACCAATGCGGTGTAGGGTCAAGTAAAATTTCGGGGCCAGTTATTCAGCCCAGTCCATAACGAAAGCCCTCTCATGAAGAAAACGCTTGGTCTGCTGCTCCATGAAACGCCGCTTGCAAGCGTTGTTGGGGAACCTGACATATGCGGAGGGAGCAGGGGGTTGTTGTCCTTGTTGTTGTTGTTGATCCGACATGATTAGTGAGGAGGTTAACCTAAAAAGTGGAAAGCAGAGTTAGAATAGTATGGCATAAAGAGTTAGCGGTGATAGACCATGCATGGAATAGTAGAAAAACCCAAATATTCAAATTTTCTTGATGCAGCTCCGCTGTAGCTGTGGCAGGACCGCTGTAGCAGAACAATGGTTGCTACAACAACCAAGGCATCGCCATAGCGGTACTCAGTCACTGTAGCGGGCTCGCTATAGCGAGCAGGTCACCACTATAGTGGCCACTCCAACCCTGATAGACAGCTCCCAGCGATGGCCTCACCGCTGTGGCAGTATCGCTGTAAGGATGGAAGGATCGCCGCAGCGGTCCACCTTCTCCAGTCCGAAAAATTCTTACCCTACCCTGTTCTAAACCCAAAATTTTCACCAAGGTTTCCCCATTTTAGTCAAGGATCATGTACTAAGATATTATGCATGATTTTATAACTTGTTCTACCCTATTTCGGCTATTATAGTTACCAAAATTTTGAACAAGAACACCAAAAAGTTGCACCATAGCAAGGACACCCACCCCAATACGAAAACTAACCCCCTGTTCAGCAAATCTGTAGTATAAAGTGTTGCGAAGACTTTATGAACGTAAATTAACCCTCTATGATCAAAGGAAACTACCCTCCCCAAGTACCAAAAACCCCCTTTTTCTAGAAAATTGAATTTCTTCCTGGTCTAGCAACGATAAGCATGGGTTTCCAAATAAAAAAGCCATATACAAGTTATTGGTTAGTGAAGGAGAGCGCATACCTTGAAAATGGGGGGAGATCTACAAGCCTGGCAAGAGAAAAATGAAAAATTTTAATATAAAAGAAACCTTTGCGTTCAGATTTTTATGTAAGGTTTTGGTGAATGGCAAGGGGTAGGGTGTTTATAATGGAGTGGGGAGTGAGATGAGGGGTTGAAAAAGTGTATAAGGGGGGAGGAATTTTTTGTGGCAATGGAGAGGTTTCAGTTATGGGGGAATAAGGGAAGTGGGAGAGGCGAACTCAACTCACCCCTTTTATTTTTGATTCTGCCCGATGATCACTGCAGGTGGCACTTGGACCGCTCTAGTGGTACCGCTTTATCGGTCTGCTGGCCGCTATAGTGGTGGCAGTGGGGAATTTTCGTTCTTGCTTTTGTTTTGCTTGTGTCGTCATTCTGCCCCTATAACAATGGCTCGAGACCTTGTTTCTTATGATGTATGACCCAGGATAGTAAACCCTTACTTCACCCCACCCCGTTCGGGACAAACGGTAGTTTAATTGGTATCTACTGTAAACCACCCATCCCCGTCGTTATTTAATATTCAGCAAAACCATGCCCAATCTAGGTCAAGGATTGTAAATAATAAAATCCACGATGTGTTTTAAGAGTTAAGAGTGGGAAAAATTAATTTCGGAAGGCGTTAGAAATTTCGGGCTAGGAAAAGACGCGGACCGCTATAGCGGTCCAACTGACCGCTATAGCGGTCCGCGTCTTTTCCTAGCCCGAAATTTCTAACGCCTTCCGAAATTAATTTTTCCCACTCTTAACTCTTAAAACACATCGTGGATTTTATTATTTACAATCCTTGACCTAGATTGGGCATGGTTTTGCTGAATATTAAATAACGACGGGATGGGTGGTTACAGTAGATACCAATTAAACTACCGTTTGTCCCCGAACGGGGTGGGGTGAAGTAAGGGTTACTATCCTGGGTCATACATCATAAGAAACAAGGTCTCGAGCCATTGTTATAGGGGCAGAATGAACGACACAGCAAAACAAAGCAAGAACGAAAATTCCCCACTGCCACCACTATAGCGGCCAGCAGACCGCTATAGCGGTACCACTAGAGCGGTCCAAGTGCCACCTGCAGTGATCATCGGGCAGAATCAAAAATAAAAGGGGTGAGTTGAGTTCGCCTCTCCCACTTCCCTTATTCCCCCATAACTGAAAACCTCTCCATTGCCACAAAAATTCCTCCCCCCTTATACACTTTTCAACCCCTCATCTCACTCCCCACTCCATTATAACCACCCTACCCCTTGCCATTCACCAAAAACCTTACATAAAATCTGAACAGCAAAGGTTTCTTTTATATTAAAATTTTCATTTTTCTCTTGCCAGGCTTGTAGATCTCCCCCCATTTCAAGGTATGCGCTCTCCTTCACTAACCAATAACTTGTATATGGCTTTTTATTTGGAAAACCCCATGCTTATCTTGCTAGACCAGGAAGAAATTCAATTTTCTAGAAAAAGGGGGTTTTTGGTACTTGGGGAGGGTAGTTCCTTTGATCATAGAGGGTTAATTTACGTTCATAAAGTCTTCGCAACACTTTATACTACAGATTTGCTGAACAGGGGGTTAGTTTTCGTATTGGGGTGGGTGTCTTGCTATGGTGCAACTTTTGGTGTTCTTGTTCAAAATTTTGGTAACTATAATAGCCGAAATAGGGTAGAACAAGTTATAAAAATCATGCATAATATCTTAGTACATGATCCTTGACTAAAATGGGGAAACCTTGGTGAAAATTTTGGGTTTAGAACAGGGTAGGGTAAGAATTTTTCGGACTGGAGAAGGTGGACCGCTGCGGCGATCCTTCCATCCTTACAGCGATACTGCCACAGCGGTGAGGCCATCGCTGGGAGCTGTCTATCAGGGTTGGAGTGGCCACTATAGTGGTGACCTGCTCGCTATAGCGAGCCCGCTACAGTGACTGAGTACCGCTATGGCGATGCCTTGGTTGTTGTAGCAACCATTGTTCTGCTACAGCGGTCCTGCCACAGCTACAGCGGAGCTGCATCAAGAAAATTTGAATATTTGGGTTTTTCTACTATTCCATGCATGGTCTATCACCGCTAACTCTTTATGCCATACTATTCTAACTCTGCTTTCCACTTTTTTAGGTTAACCTCCTCACTAATCATGTCGGATCAACAACAACAACAAGGACAACAACCCCCTGCTCCCTCCGCATATGTCAGGTTCCCCAACAACGCTTGCAAGCGGCGTTTCATGGAGCAGCAGACCAAGCGTTTTCTTCATGAGAGGGCTTTCGTTATGGACTGGGCTGAATAACTGGCCCCGAAATTTTACTTGACCCTACACCGCATTGGTTGGGCCCAGCTAGCCAAAGAGCCTGGTGATGTTAACTGTAATTGGGTCAGGGAGTTCTATGCTATGCTCCCTACTGTGGATTAGAATGCCCTGCAGCCGCAGATTACCATTCAGGAGGTTGTTGTAACGGTGAGTGCCGAGGCTATCAACACCGTTCACGGGCTACCGAACCTACCACAGGATAAGTTTCGGGACAAGGATGTTGAAGGTAACGGACCGTGGTTGGTGAGAATGTTGGTACGAGAATCAAAGAGGAAGAAGGATACTTGGGTTGTCTCACGATTGTCCATAAAGAGCCGACACTTTACTCCTGAGGCCCGGAGCTGGTTAAACCTCATTGCCCGACGGGTTCGCCCCTCGAGCAATACTACTGATGTCACTTACCCGCGGGCCCTTGTGGTGGCTTGCATTCTGGATGGTGTGCCCGTGAATGTGGGTATGCAGGTGATCGAGGAGTGGCGGGGTTTTATGGCTAAGGCTGGCCGGAGTTTGATGTTTTCCTCCCTGATTACCCGTCTCTGTCGTAATGTCGGGGTGCCTACGGAGCCTGGGGACCTATGTGGAGTGCGATGTTGCCTTTGACCCATTGAAGGTCAAAGAGTCACAGGGCAGGGGCAAGAGGAAGAGGACAGGCTGAGATAACAGCGATGATAGCGGTGGCCCACCAGACGAAAGTGGTCACTCACAGACCCCAGGTACTCTAGAGAGCATGGAGGCTGATATGGTTGTGGTGAGGGCGGCCATGATGGGATTTACACGGCCTTCCATAGAGGTCGGGCCATCTATCAGCGCTGTGGGTACTGGCTACTTTACGACTGAGCAGATGAAGGATTACATAGAGACCCATACTAAGATAGGAGAGGTTGTTGATGCCTTGCAGGGCGCCTATGGATCTCTGGCTCAAGATCATGTAGATCTTCGTCAAGATTTGGACAAGGAGAAGAAGAAGACCCGGGCTAGGGACAAGCTATTTGTGAGGATATGGAAGGGTGTAAAGAATATCCTGAAGGCCCTAATCCCGAAGGTGACTACTAGAGAAGCCTCCCAGTTCTCCTTTCTTAGCGAGTCTGTACTAGGCAGTGATGATTCTAGTGACTCGGAGGATGGTGGCGATGAGGTGACTAGCTGAGGAGTGGTTTAGAGACCCCCCGCCCCTTTAATCAGCTTTGGTTAGCTTTTGCCCATGTTAGGCTTTGATGTTTAGACAATTAAATGCTTTGGTTGTGTTTTTTACCTGTTTCGATAATATTTATTTAGGTTATTTTGATGCGAGTGCCCCGATTTAAGGGCGCTCGTAAGACAATCGCCCCTCGTTGGGTAGATGTTTTTATGAATGTGTTTGCTTTAGGAATTGATTTTTCTTGACTTGTTAATGAAACAAATGGTCTGGCAAAACAGATGAGGGAGTAAAGGGCTACTGGTAAAATGGTACCGCTACGGCGATCAATCTACCGCTGCAGTGGTACCGCTATGAAGGTGAGCACACCGCCATAGCGGCCTTCACAGAAATTCTAGGCCCGTTATAGCGGCCTAAGGCCCACTATAGTGATCCCGCTGTAGAGGTCCCCCTTTCCCGCTATAGCGGTGCTACAGAGCCAGTGGCTGAATTTTTTGTGCACCAACTCAGATCACGTAGGGGTCTACTTAAATGATTAGTGCGTAAAAACATGGTTTTCACCTACGAGTATGACAGAGCCATTAACTTGCTAATATTCCCAGGATCAGTACCCAGTCTATAACATCAACATTGCCCTAAAAATTTTCCGCTTAGCCACACAATAGACCTCGCACCTACTTATAGGAGGTCTTCCTTGAGTCGAAATAGAGAGACACCAATTGGAATCGACAGATACCAATTTGCCCGTCAAGATACCAATTGGACCCAACTAGGAGACGACACATTTGGGTAGCACGATAGAATGAATGAAGAGAAATTTCTAGATGTCCCATATCCTCTTGAGAACGTGTACAGATGTCATCATACCATTCCACATGACTCTACTAGACATCTGCTCTTGTACTTGTGAGACCGGTAACCTAGGCTCTGATACTGTTACACCTCGAAAACAATTTCGTTCATGCACAGTGAATAGACTAACGAAGGGCACGACGTTTATGATGTTTCGATAATTAAGAAATAGCATTTGATGATCCTAATTGATATTTCAAAGACATTCGAAGTAAGAGAAGAAAGTTGGCCAAGAATGGCAAGGTAAACGTCATGTATTGAGAAGGATTTACGAGTACCGAGTTAATGGTGACTTAATGATGTCTTGGAGAAGAGTTATGATGTCCCTTAGATTGTTAATGAGGTGTTAAACAAGTGTTAAGAAGGTTCCGTAAGGATTGGAGATCAAACGAGTTGACGAGAATGAATTCCGGAAAGGGGGGGCAACATACGGTCCACCATACTGGTCGTATAAAACATACTGGCCGTATCTTAGGCCGTAAGTTCTGCCCAGAATGGGACCTTCACTGGACTAAAACATACGGCCAGACATATGGCCAGTACAAAAGATACGGACCGTATGTTGGTCTGTATGTTCATGTCGGGACAGATTTTAAAAGTTGATATAAGGACCTAATATCTTTTAATTCATTTCATTCTTTCTCTCCACACTTCAAGAATTATCTAGAAACCTCTCCACTCTTCTTCCACAAGAACTCAAGAGAGATTTGTGATCAACTTCTTCAAACCAAGGAAATCAAGTGTAATAAACTATTTAGAGTTCATCCAAGTCAAGAAATTCCATTGGAAGTGAACTAGGGTTTTGGCTCAAGTGAATTCTTTCCACTCAAGGCTCATTCCCACACTATTTAAGGTAAGTTTTATGATCATTCCATGCTGTTTAAGATATTGAGAGGTTGAAAGACTTGATTATGAAAGGAGATAGAAAATGGGTTACAAAGATGAGAATAATGAGATTTTGAGTAGTAGCTTGCGATGAGTCATGATTCTTGATATATTGTGATTATGATTATGTTATAAATGACATTAAGAACATGGGATAAGAATTATATGTGAGAAAACTTACT
Source organism: Lycium barbarum (assembly GCF_019175385.1). NCBI lineage: Eukaryota > Viridiplantae > Streptophyta > Magnoliopsida > Solanales > Solanaceae > Lycium > Lycium barbarum. The sequence continues at coordinate 44,947,246 of NC_083346.1, read as the reverse complement.
AGTGTACTGCGACCATGATTTTGGATGAATTGAAGTGAAATTGTGAAATGTGGGTAATGTAGACGAATGAAGATTGTTGGTTATAATGTTGTGAATGTTATTATAGATGTTTGGGAGTTGATATATGATATAAGGAAAGTAGTATAAACAAATGAAATGCTGCCCAATTTTCTCTAGCTTTAGTAAGCTCGTTCATATAATCAATTAGCTAATGTTAATACCAACTCTCTTGAAGGTAGAAACTTGAGCATTGAAGGAGAACGATCAAGTGATAGAATAGCTAAACAGAAAGGTATGTAAGGCTAGTCCCTTCCTTCTAAGGCATGACTCCCATGGCATGAATTCTCCTCTTCTCCCATGACTTCCTTACATCCCAAAAATTATGAGTCTATGGTTATAAAGAGCTTCACATGAGATACAGAAATGAGATATGTTATGAGCATGATAGTGATGATGATGAGTTAAGTCTAAAGATCCTAAAGCTAATGATTTTAACTATGATCCAATGATGTTGTTTATTGTATACACTCACCTTATATGCTACTTCCTTCAAGGTGGGGCAGAATGCTTATGAATGCTCCATAATGGAATCAGGGGTTCACGACCTTATGTCACCCTGATAAAGTATAGTTGCCTTTGAGTTCCTATATATGCATTATGATAAGATTATGATAAGCCTATGAGATGTACATGATGATGATATTACACCGCGCCTATATGGTCGGGCAGACACCGCTAAAGCGGGCAGCGTATACACCATATGTAGATGGCATGGGCAGACACCACTAGTGGGCGTCATGAGATGGTTACCCCGGATGCGGGCTAATGATGATCACACCGTACCTATATGGTCGGGCAGCTTATATAGATATGCATACCTGATGTGATGATGTTTATGAAGTGAGTTAGCATGTTTTATTTCTATCAAATTGACAGTCAGTTACAAGTTGTTCTTCATTTGATATCTCCCTATTTCTTTGATGTATTATTATTGTTTATGCCTTACATACTCAGTACAATGCTCGTACTAACGTGTCGTTCTTTGGACGTTGTGTTCATGCCCACAGGTAGACAGGGAGGTGATCTAGATTCAAAGGAGCGATTAGCAGACTTGAGAGCACTCCATTGTTTCGGAGGTGTCATTGCTTATGATTTTGTGTATATATATTTTAGGCACGACGGGGTCCTGTCCCGTCCATATGTCTAGTACTCTAGTAGAGGCTCGTAAATACGTATGTCTGGGTAGTATGGTCTCACGATTTCCTCATTGTATATATATTACTTTGATAGCCGAAGGGCTTATGTATATAAGGGAAAATATGTTTCAAAATGGAAATGGTTTTCCTATGATTTTGAGTATGAGAATAATGAATTAACGCAGGATGAGTACGATGGGTAATAGTATGAGCGGTGCTCGGTGGTTAGCCCCGGGTACCCGTCATGGCCGTTAGTCGGGTCATCACAGATACCAACTGTCACGACCCAACCTCCGGGTCGTACGGGCACCTACCATATTACTAACCTAGTAGGCGAACCCTTATCAATAAACCCAACCTTTAAAACCATATGACAACCATCTTTGAAAATTACATAATTTAAAATAAAAACTTCATTCAGACTTGTTTCAAAATACAATAAATCTTAACGAAATTCCTGGGATCTAGTCTAGAAAAGTACAAGAACTCCTAAAATACATGAAGACAAGTAAATGACACAGCCTCCATCGGAAGTGAGATAGGTGAGACTGTAGGAGAATGCCCGATCAATCCACACGGCGAAACTTCAGCTAAGACTTGCAACACATCTACAACCAGAAAAGGCGTAGCAAGAGTAGTATTAGTACAATACACGTACTGGTAAGCATCATAGGTCGATCAAGATTAGTTCACGCAATACAATATAAAGTCAATAAGATAAGCAGACAAGTCAATGAACCTGCAGATTCTAAATATAAGCTATTACTAAATCGCCCCCTTACCTTTTTACTCTCGATGTTCACTTCTTTTATTCCCAAAATATAAGGTATTCTACTAAATCACAACCATTTCCTTTCTTTCATGCAACCTAGTAACTCTCGTCCCCACGCTCTGTCACGACCCAACCAGAGGGCCATGACGAGAACTCGGAGCTAATACACCGAGCACCTCTAAACATACATCTCATAAACATTTCTGGGTGGACCATAAAGATAACTCATGGATATCATAATCTATAAGGACATATATCATAACAAAACAGCACATCTCTATACAATCTTCAACAATTATGTCTATCATAACCAGCCGACAAGGCTACTAAAATATTATACAACAATATGAACTGAAGACGATACAGGACTTCTAGCTACACATATCTGTCTACGAGCCTCTACATAGAATACAGGAATCCATCAAGATGGGGCAGGACTCCGCCATGCCCAAGTATATATACACAAGAGTAGTATCAATAATCTGTGGCTCCGAAACAACTGGAGCGCTTTTGAAACTGCACCGATGAAGCTCCTAAGGGTCTAGTCCATCTACCTGTCTACCTGCGGGCATGAACGCAGCATCCTCAAGAAAGGACGTCAGTACGAATAATGTACTGATTATATAAGGCATAAGGTCAGCATGTACATAAGAATCATGGAAAAACATCTAAGGCATGCCAATGAGTCTGTGAATCTGGATGAATCCGCATGACTGTATAACAGGAAACATATAAATATATATATATATAGGCATAAGGTCATCATGTACATAAGAATCATGGAAAACAATCTGAGACATGCCAATGAGTCTGTGAATCTGGACGAATCCGCATGACTGTATAACAGGAAACACACACACATATATATATATATATATATATATATATATGTATATATATATAGAAACGCCACAATATAGGCCACATCGTCACCCCCTATCAAATGTGCCTTATATATGTACATGAACGCCACAACATAGACACAGCTTCACCCCCTGTCAATTGTGCCTTATATCCACAGCATCACCCCTGTCAACTGTGCCTTATATATATATATATATATATACATAAACGCCACAACATAGGCCACAGCTTCACCCCCTGTCAATTGTACCTTATATATATAAACATAAATGCCACAACATAGGCCACAGCTTTACCCCCTGTCAATTGTGCCTTATATGTATATAAATAAATGCCACAACATAGGCCACAGCTTCACCCCTGTCAACTGTGACTTATAGACGTACATCAAGAACGAGAATGAGTGCAATGCATAAGCAAAATGAAATAATAGCATTCGGTAATATCACAAAATAGCTATATACATATATTATACTCATAGCATGCATGATAGTTCAGATAAAAGCTACTACTTTAGCGGAGTGATGTAAGGTCAGGAACCTCCGATTTATATTATGGAACAATCATCATTGCCATGTCTCACCTCGAAGGAACAATTATTACAAGGTGAGATCAACAACAATGAATAAAATTGAGAAAAATCATGGAATAAGCTCAATACTATCATAATAGCATTAAAATTCATAAGCTTTGGAATTTCTAGAATGGGATCATAATCATCATATTTATCATCGTAGAAAACATATACCTTTGGCATCGTAAGAACTTTGAGAATCATGAACTTCTAGCTTTTTGGGAATAAGGATGCCATGGAAAACATGTATGGTTTCATAATATAGGAATCATGCCTTTAGAAAGAAATGGTTTAGCCTTACATACCTTTTCGGTCGCCTTAACTTTAACTATTTAACACTTATCCTCCTAAGCTTGTAAATCTACGTTCAAGAGAATTCATATTGTTGTTAGGCTTATCGTCATATGCTTATCTTAAGCCTTCAAATTAAAACCCTTTAGAATATGCCGAAATTCGGGCAGCCTCTCCCCTGTTTATATCCCTTTCCCGAAATTACAATACCAACAAAACAACAACAATAGCAATACTAATATCAACAACATCATCATCAATACCAAAATATTCCAGCATACAACAACAATATACACTTCCTTTCATCCCAATCAAGGAGCCTAATTTCAACACACCAACACTATTAGATACTATCCATATACATAGAAATCAGCCCAACACACGGCCACAACATGCTCAAAATGGTCAATAAACTCTACAACTACAACACAACACTTTATGACCTTTCCTCCATAGCTGTTTTAACTTTTAAGACTTGCTAAACCTTCAAATCAACTCAACATAAGAGATAGGATGAAAACCATACCTTATACTTGAAGAAATTTAGCCACACCAACATTCTTCAAGACGAAACTCACCACAACATCAAGTACAAGCAAGAACAATCACCTTTCATGGACTAGTTTGGTGTAATCTTGTTAAATTCTTGATTTAATGGGCCATAAATGTTTGGGGCATGTGTTAGGAAGTTTCTATGACTCATGAGTGTTTAGAATGATGAAAAAATGGGGTTGATGGGGGTGTTTATACCCCTTATAAGTCGGTTCCACCGACTTTCCCAAGTGGGACCCACGGAAGCTATTTGGCAGCTTGGATGGGTTATCTTAAAATGGCCATAACTCCCTACTCCGATGTCGTTTTGATGAGCGGTTTGTTGCATTGGAAACTAGACTCGACGAACTTCATTTTAGGCTTTTGAAACACCTTAAACTCCTAATATACCTGGAGATATACCCCTCTAAAGTTGACCTAAAATTCTGCCAACTTTTTTTCAAATTTTCGACAAACTTATTTTCTTTGATTTGCTTGGTCCCGGAATCTTCCGAAACTCTCCATACATGATATTTATAATTAATCATACTTGATAATAGTTATGTCCTTTGGTTCCAAGGTTTTCCTTCCCGGTTACGACCTACGAGATCGTAATTCATCCTTTACTTCATTGTTACGTACTTTCCATGGCATGTACCTTCCAAAACTTCATGGGACATCTCTGATACTCCATTAATACGATGAATTACGTAGCATTCTCATGCTCTTGAAGTGCAAGGTGTAACATCCTTCCCCCCTTAGAAACATTCGTCCTCGAATGTTGTAGCTTGCGAGCTTACGATGCTATCATTAATTTCGTGAAATGGTTGTCCTCCTTTAGTTTCTGATCTCCATGTTCTTATACTATAGGCTCATTATTCTTCTTTCATATTCTCCCAATTCCTTGTCAAACTCATTCATTAGTTTAATATTCTATTGTTCTTATGTATGTA